>NC_041753.1:69986892-70139320 GCF_004115215.2 Ornithorhynchus anatinus
GTGACTCGCCCACGGTCACCCGGCTGACAAGGGGCGGAGCCGGGATTCGAACCCCTGACCTCGGACTCCCCAGCCCGGGCTCCTGCCACTGAGCCTCGCTGCTTCTCTGGAGATCGACGGGTGGAGAGGTCGACGGACGGAGAGAGGGACCGTCGGTCATCCGTCGAGTCGTATTCACGGAGCGCTCGCCGCGTGCGGGGCACCGGGCCGAGCGCTCGGAAGGGGCCGTTCGGCGACGGAGGTGGATGGATGGGTGGGTATAGAGGCGGTGATGGATGAAGACGAGTGGATCGATCGAGGGGTCGACGGCGAGGTGGAGAAGTAGAGGGCCGGAGAGACGGATGGATGGAGAGACGAATGAATAGATGAAGGGATGGTGGGAGAGATGCGTTACTTGATATCGACAAGCCGATCGGTCGATCGACAGATGGAGGGGTGGGGAGATGGAGAGAGAGACAGTTGATCGAGAGAGGGACGGATGAATGGAGAGATGGATGGAGAGACGGGGAGCTGGATGGAGAGATGGGTAAATAGATGGAGGGATGAGTGGAGAGATGTGTCGCCTGATGTAGACAAGGAGATCGATCGACAGGTCGACGGAGAGACGGGGAGGTGGAGAGATGGCGAGACAGATGACAGAGAGATAGACGGATGGATGGAGAGATGAATCGGTAGACGGACGGAGAGGTGGGTCGGTGGATAGACGTATCGCTCGATATAGACGAGTGGATCGATGGAGAGATGGAGAGATGGGGAGATGGAGAGATAGAGAGATAGATGATAGAGAGACGGATGGATGGACGGAGAGATGGATGGAGAGACGAATAAATAGACGGAGAGATGGATGGAGAGATGAATCAATAGATAGATGGAGGGATGGGCGGGTAGATGTGCTACCTGATATAGACAAGTAGATGGGTTGGTAGATAGGTGGGGAGATGGGGAGATGGAGAGATAGAGAGATAGATGGATGAATGGAGAGATGGACGGAGATAGATTAGATTGATAGATAGATAGATAGATAGATAGATAGATAGATAGATAGATAGATAGATAGAGGTAGGTGGATGGAGGGAGGGAGGGAGGGAGGGAGGGAGGGAGGGAGGGAGGGAGGGAGGGAGGGAAGGATGGGGGATGGAGGGATGGATAGACGGATGAGTGGATGGATGGGTGGATAGATAGATCTCTCCTCTTTCCTCGCTCTCCATCTCTCTCCATCTTCTCTCCCCTCTCTCTTTCGCCCCTCTCTCTCCCCCTCTGTCTCTCTCCATCTCTCTCTTCTCTCTCCTCTCTCTCTCACTCCTCTTTGTCTCTCTCCTCTCTCCGTCTTTCTCCTCCCTCTGTGTCTCCGTCTGTCTCTCCATCGCTCTCCTCTCTCTTTCACCCCGCTCTCTCCTCTTTGTCTTTCTCCTCTCTCTCTCTGTCTCTCGCCTCCATCTCTCTGCACCTTCTCTCTCCTGTCTCTTTCACCCGTCTCTCTCCTCTGTGTCTCTCTCCTCTCTCTGCTCTCTCCATCTCTCTCCGTCGTCTCTCTCCTACCTCACCCTTCTCTCTCCATCTCTCTCCTCTTTGTCTCTCTCCTCTTTCTTCTCTATCTCTCTTCTCTTATCTCTTTCACCCCGTCTCTCCTCTTTGTCTCTCTCGATCTCTCTCCTCTCTCTTTCACCCCCCTCTCTCCTCTTTGTCTCTCTCCTCCCTCCATCTCTCTCCATCTCTCTCCGTCTTCTCTCCTCTCTCTGTCTCTCTGCTCTCTCCATCTTCTCTCTCCTATCTCACCCTCTCTCTCCTCTCTTTGTCTCTCTCCTCTTTCCTCTCTCTCCATCTCCCTTCTCTCTCCTATCTCTTTCTCTCCCCTCTGTCTCGCTCCATCTCTCTCCATCTTCTTTCTCCATCTCTTTCACCCCCTCTCTCCTCTTTGTCCTTCTCCTCCGTCTCTCTGTCTCTCTCCATCTCTCTCCGTCTTCTCTCTTTCTTCTCTCTTACCCCTCTTTGTCTCCCCTCTCTCTGTCTCTCTTCTCTCTGCAAATCTCTCCATCTTCTCTCTCCTATCTCTTTCACCCCATCTCTCTATCTCTCTCCTCTTTGTCTCTCTCCTCTTTCCTCTCTCTCCATCTCTCTTTTCTCATCTTTCTCACCCGTCTCTCTCCTCTCCGTCTCTTTCCTCTCTCCATCTCTCTTCTCTCTCCATCTCTTTCACCCTTCTCTCTCCCTCTCTCTCCGTCTTCTCTCTCCTGTCTCTTTCACCCCCTCTCTCTGTCTCTCTCCTCTTTCCATCTCTCTCCGTCTTCTCTCTCCATCTCTTCCACTCCTCTCTCTCCGTCTCTCTTCTCTCTCTCTCCTCTCTCCGTCTCTCTCCATCTTCTCTCTCCTCTCTCTTTCACCCGTCTCTCTCCATCTCTCTCTTATCTCTTTCCTCCCCCTCTCCATCTCTTTTCTCTCTCTGTCTCTCTCCATCTTCTCTCTCCTCTCTCTTTCACCCTTCTCTCCCCTGTCCGTCTCTCTCCATCTCTCTGCATCTCTCTCCGTCTTCTCTCTCCTCTCTCTTTCACCCGTCTCTCTCCATCTCTCTCCTATCTCTTCCCCCCTCCATCTCTCTTCTCTCTTTGTCTCTCTCTGTCTCTCTCCATCTTCTCGCTCCTCTCTCTTTCACCCATCTCTCTTCTCTTTGTCTCTCTCCTCTCTCTGTCTGTCTCTTTCCATCTCTCTCCATCTCTCTCCGTCTCTTTCCCCCCCTCTCTCCGTCTCTCTTCTCTCTCCATCTTCTCTCTCCTCTCTCTCTCACCCGTCTCTCTCCTCCTTGTCTCTCTCCTCTCTCTGTCTCTCTCTTTCCATCTCTCTGCATCTCTCTGCATCTCTCTTCTCTCTCCTATCTCTTTCACCCATCTCTCTGCATCTCTCTTCTCTCTTTGTCTCTCTCCTCTCTCTCCGTCTCTCTCCTCTCTGTCTCTCTCCTCCGCTCTTCTCTCTTTGTCTCTCTCCATCTTCTCTCTTCTCTCTCTCTCTCACCCGTCTCTCCTCTTTGTCTCTCTCCCCTCTCTGTCTCTCTCTGCATCTCTCTTCTCTCTTTGTCTCTCTCCTCTCTCACCGTCTCTCTCCTCTCTGTTTCTCTCCTCTCTCCATCTCTCTTCTCTCTTTGTCTCTGTCTCTCTCCATCTTCTCTCTCCTCTCTCTTTCACCTGTCTCTCTCCATCTCTCTGCATCTCTCCCCTATCTCTTTCCCCATCTCTCTTCTCTCTGTCTCTCTCCATCTTCTCTCTCCTCTCTCTTTCACCCGTCTCTCTCCCTCTCTCTCCTATCTCTTCCCCCCTCCATCTCTCTTCTCTCTTTGTCTCTCTCTGTCTCTCTCCATCTTCTCGCTCCTCTCTCTTTCACCCATCTCTCTTCTCTTTGTCTCTCTCCTCTCTCTGTCTGTCTCTTTCCATCTCTCTGCATCTCTCTCCGTCTCTTTCCCCCCCTCTCTGTCTCTCTTGTCTCTCTCCATCTTCTCTCTCCTCTCTCTCTCACCCGTCTCTCTTCTCTTTGTCTCTCTCCTCCCTCTGTCTCTCTTTCCATGTCTCTGCATCTCTCTTCTCCCTTTGTCTCTCTCTCTCACCCATCTCTCTCCTCCTTGTCTCTCTCCTCTCTCTGTCTCTTTTCATCTCTCTCCATCTCTCCCCCCGTCTCTCTTCTCTCTTTGTGTCTCTCCTTCTTCTCTCTCCTTTCTCTCTCACCCGTCTCTCTCCTCCTTGTCTCTCTCCTCTCTCTGTCTCTCTCTTTCCAACTCTCTGCATCTCTCTCCATCTCTCTTCTCTCTTTGTCTCTCTCCTCTCTCACCGTCTCTCTCCTCTCTGACTCCCTCCTCTTTGTCTCTCTCCTCTCTCTGTCTCTTTCCCTCTCTCTCCATCTCTCTCCTCCTCTCCCTCTCTCTCACCCGTCTCTCTCCTCCTTGTCTCTCTCCTCTCTGTGTCTCTCCCCTCTCTGTGTCTCTCCTTTCCACCTCTCTGCATCTCTCTCCATCTCTCTTTGTCTCTCTCCTCTCTCACCGTCTCTCTCCTCTCTGTCTCTCTCCATCTCTCTTCTCTCTCCTATCTCTTTCACCATCTGTCTCTCTCCATCTTCTCTCCCCTCTCTCTTTCACCGCCCCCCTTTATCTTTCTCGTCTCTCTCACTGTTGCCCAAGTGCACTTTCCAAGCGCTCGGTACGGTGCTCTGCACTCAGTAAGCGCTCAGTAAATACGACGGGATGACTGACTGAATGAATGACGTGCCAGACCCTGTTCTAAGCGCTGGGCTGGACACAAGCCGATCCCCTGTCCCCCGGGGGGGGGGGCTCCCCGCCTCCATCCCCATTTTCCAGAGGAGGAAACTGAGGCCCGGAGGCAGGGAAACGACTCACCCAAGGTCCCGCAGCAGGCGAGGGGCGGCGGAGCCGGGATTCGAACCCAGGACCCAGGACCCAGGACCCGGGCCGCCCCGCTTCTTGGATTGTCTGATTATCCAGACGAGGGGGAAAAAAAATCTGCAAAATCGACTCCGAGGCGCCTTGGGAAACGTACGTTTCGACGTCAGCTCCTTGGGAGCTGGGAACTGGCCTCCTACTTCTGCTGTATTGGACTCCCCCAAACGCTCAGCACAGTGCTCTGCACGCGGGAAGCGCTCAGTAAGCACCATGAATGGATGGATTTTCATTTCGGTCTCCCCGCTTCTAGACCGTCAGCTCGTTATGGGCGGGGAACCTGTCCGTTAATTCCGCTCTTTTCTTCGCTCCCCAGCGCTCGGCGCGCGGTAGGCGCTCAATAAATACCACCAAGCCCTTGCTCTCTCCCAGCCGCTTAGCACAGTGCTCTGCACACGGTAAGCGCTCAGTACATACCGCTGATGGATGGAATTTCACGTCTGTCTCCTCCCCTCTTGCGCTCGTTGTGGGCAGGGAACGTGTCCGTTAATTCCGTTCTTTCGTCCTCTCCCCAGCGCTTGGCACAGTGCTCCGCACACAGTGGGCGCTCAATATGCTCCGCACACAGTAAGCGCTCAATACACAGCCTTGAATAATTGATTTTCATCTCGGCCTCCCCCCTCTAGACCGTCAGGGGAGGTGTCCGTTCATTCCGTCCTCTTCTTCTCTCCCCAGCGCTTAGCACAGTGCTCTGCACACAGGGAGCGCTCACTACATACCCTTGAATAACCGATTTGCAAGTCTGTCCGGAAAATCCGTGGTTCCGTCCTCTCCCCAGCGCTCGGCGCGGGGCTCGGCTCACGGTAGGCGCTCAATAAATACCTCCAAGCGCTTGTTCTCGCCCAGGCGCTCAGCGCAGTGCTCTGCACACAGTAGGCGCTCAGTACATACCACTGATGGATGGATTTTCACGTCTGTCTCCCCCCCCCCCCCCCCAGACCGTTAGCTGGGAGCGTGTCCGTTAATTCCGTTGATTCGTTCTCTCCCCAGCGCTTCGCACAGCACTCAGTCCAGGCCACTGATTGATTCAGGACCGCCTCTCCTTAATTCGGATATACTGGACTCTCCCAAGCGCTCAGCACAGTGCTCCGCACACGGTAAGCACTCACTAACTACCAGAATTGATCGATCTTCATGCCCGTCTCCCCTTCCAGACCTGCGGTTCGTTGTGGGCGGGGGCTGTGTCCGTGAATTCCGCCGTACCGGACTCTCCCAAGCGCTCAGCACAGTGCTCTGCACTCAGTAGGCGCTCAATACATACCACCGATCGATCGATTTTCAAGTCCGTCTCCCCCTCTGGGGTGTCGGCTCGTAGTGGGCGGGGGCTGTGTCCGTTAATTCCGCTGTACCGGACTCTCCCAAGCGCTCAGCACAGTGCTTGCTCCGCACACGATTTCCACGTCTGCCTCCCCCTCTGGACCCGTCAGCTCGTTGTGGGCGGGGAAGGTGGCCGTTAATTCCGTTGTATCGGACTCTCCCAAGCGTTCAGTACAGTGCACCGCACCTATGAAGCGTTCAATACATCCCCCCGATGGAGTGATTTGGCCGTCAGTCTCCCCCTCTTGACCAACGGGTCGTTGTGGACGAGGATCGTGGCCGTTCATTCCGTTCTTTGGCCTCCCAGGCGCTCAGTACGGCGCTCTGCACCTAATAAGCGTTCAGTAAATACCACTGACGGATGGGAATACGCTCATTCCCCTGTTTTGTCCCCGCCCGAGCGCTTAGCACAGTGTCCTAGCCTGTCAGCTCGTTGTGGGGAGGGAATGCGTCGGCTTACTGTTGTGCTGGACGCCCCCCAGCACTTAGCTCAGCGCTCTGCACATAGTGAATGCCCAACAGACACCACTGACGGATGGATATTTAGAGCTGCCAGGGACGAGGCAGCGCGGCTCGCCGGAAAGAGCCCGGGCCTGGGAGTCACAGGTCCTGGGTTCGAATCCCTGCTCTGCTGGGTGACCCAGGGGAAGTCGCTTCCCTTCTCTGGGCCTCAGTCTGCTTAGCACAGTGCTCTGCACAGAGTAAGCGCTGGACAAGTCAGCCACTCAATCATAAATGCTTTTCCTCTCCCTGACTCTCTCTCTCTCTCTCTCGTCTCTGTCTCTGTCTCTCTGTCTCGGTCTCTCTCTCCCTCGGTCTCTCTCTCTTCTCTGTCTCTCTGTCCCCTCTCTGTGTCTCTGTTTCTCTCTCCTCTCTATCTCTCTTCTCTGTCTCTCCCCTCCCTCCCTCCCTCTCTGTCTCTGTCTCTCTCTCTCCTCCATCTCTCTCTTCTCTGTCTCCTCTGTCTCTTTCTCCGTCTCTCTCCCTCCCGCTCTTTCTGTCTCTCCCTCTCCCCTCTCCCTCCATCTCTCTCTTTCCCCCTCTGTCTCTGTCTCTCTCTCCCCCTCTGTCTCTCTCTGTCTCCCTCCCTCTCTCTCCTCTCCGTCTCTGTCTCTCTCCGTCTCTCTCCCCCCTCTATGTCTCTCTCTTTCTCCCTCTCTCCCCTTTCTCTGTCTCCCTCCCTCTCTCTGGGTCTCTCTTTCTCTCTGTCTCTGTCTCTCTGTCCCTGTCTCTCTCTGTGTCTCTTTCTCCCTCTCTCTGTGTCTCTCTTTCTCCCTCTCCGTCCCTCTCTGTCTCTCTCTCTCTGTCTCTGTCTCCCTTTCTCTCCCTCCATCTCTCTTTCTCCCTCTTTCTCTGTCTCTTTCCCTCTCTATCTCTCTGTCTCTCTCCTCTTCCTCTCTGTCTCTCTCTATCTCTCCCTCCGTCTCTCTCCTCTCCCTCTGTCTCTCCCCGTCTCCCTCTCCCTCCCTCTCCCTGTCTCTCTTTCCCTCCCTCCATCTCTCTGTCTCCCTCTCTCCCTCTCTCTGTGTCTCTCTACCTCCATCTCTCTGTCTCCCTCTCTCTCTGTCTCTCTCCCCTCTCTCCCTGTCTCTCTCTTTCTCTCTCTCTGTGTCTCTCTTTCTCCCTCTCTGTCCCTCTCTCTCTGTCTCTCTCTGTCTCTCTGTCCCTGTCTCTTTCTCCCTCTCTCGGACTCCCTCTCTCTCTGTCTCTCTCCCTGTCTCTCTGTCTCTCTCTTTCTCCCTCTCTGTCTCTCTCCCCTCTCTCTGTCTCCCAATCTGCCCCTCTCTTTCTCCCTCTCCCTGTCGCCCTCCCTCTCTCTGAGTCTCTCTTTCTCCCTATCTGCCCCTCTCTGTCTCTGTCTCTCTCCTTCTCTCTGTGTCTCTGTCTCTTCCTGTCTGTCTCTGTCTCTCTCTTTCTCCCTCTCTCTGTCTCCCTCTCTCTGAGTCTTTCTCCCTCTCTGTCTCTCTCCCCTCTCTCTGTCCCTCTCTCTCTGTCTCTCTCCTCTCTCTCTGTCTCTCTCTCTCTCCCTGTCTCTCTCTTTCTCCCTCTCCGTCTCTCTGTCTCTCTCTCTCTCGCTGTCTCTCTTTCTCCCTCTCTGTCTCTCTCTCCCTGTCTCTCCGTCTCCCTCTCTCTGTCTCCCTCTCTCTCTGTCTCTCTTTCTCCCTCTCTCTCTCTCTGTCTCTCTGTCTGTGTCTCTCTCCCCTCTCCCTATCTCTCCCTGTCTCTGTCTCTCTCTGTCTCTCTCTTTCCCCCTCTCTCTGTCTCCCTCTCTCTGAGTCTCTTTCTCCCTCTCTGTCCCTCTCTCTGTGTCTCTCTCCTCTCTCTCTGTCTCTGTCTCTCCCTGTCTCTCTTTCTCCCTCTCTGTCTCTCTCTCCTCTCTCTGTCTCTGTCTCCCTGTCTCTCCGTCTCCCTGTCTCTGTCTCCCTCTCTCTCTGTCTCTCTTTCTCCCTCTCTCTCTCTCTCTCTGTCTCTCTGTCTGTGTCTCTCTCCCCTCTCCCTATCTCTCCCTGTCTCTCCCTGTCTCTGTCTCTCTCTGTCTCCCTCTCTCGGAGTCTCTTTCTCCCTCTCTGTCCCTCTCTGTCTCTCCCTGTCTCTCTCTTTCTCCCTCTCCGTCTCTCTGTCTCTCTCTGTCTCTCTGTCTCTCTCTCCCTGTCTCTCCCCCGTCTCTGTCTCCGTCTCCCGGGATTTCTGAGCCTCGGCCCAGTTTTCCCACCCCGGTTCCCTCCCTCGGGGAGCTGGCTTGGAAATTCGGAGGGAAAACTCCGGACGTTCCTCATTCGCACCTCCTTTAAACCATGTGGCCGGGGAGCGGGGCCGGCCCAGTTCTCGGCCCAGAGACCCTCCCTCCTCCTCCCCCCTGTACTAAGCGCTTACTACGGCGTTCTGCACCCGGTCGGCGCTCAATAAGTGCGACTGAATTTACGGGGCCCGTTACCTACTAAGCCCTTAGCAATTACCGAGATTAGTAGTAGTGGAATTATCAATAATAACGATAATGCGTCTCCTCCCAGCGCTCAGTACAGTGCTTGGCCCGGGAGAGGCGCTTAGCCAGTGCCGCCCCCCCCCCCGCCACTTTCAATCATCACGACGCACTGCCATTCCCCCAGCGCTTAGTACAGCGCTCGGCCCAAAAGTGGCGCCTGATAAGGACCCTCTTCATCATCGTGACGGTCGCGCCGCATTTCCCCCAGCGCTTAGTACGGTGCTGGGCCGAGAAGAGGCGCCTAATAAGGTCCTCCAGCTTCACTTTGAAACATCACAGTATCGCAGCATCTCCTCTCAGCGCTTAGTACGGCGCTGGGCCCAGAAGAGGCGCCTAAGAGGTACCTCCCTCCCCCCTATTCATCATCACGATGGTGGCGTGGCATTTCCCCCAGCGCTTAGTACGGCGCTGGGCCCAGAAGAGGCGCCTAAGAGGTACCTCCCTCTCCACCATTCATCATCACGATGACGGCGTGGCATCTCCCCCAGCGCTCAGTACAGTGCTGGGCCCAGAAGAGGCGTCCAAGAAGTACCTCCGTCTCCCCTCTATAGCCTCGCATCTCCTCCCAGCGCTCAGTACAGCGCCCGGCCCGGAGGAGGCGCTCAGCGAGTGCCCCCACCTCCGCTATCAATCATCACGATAGCATCGCGGCTCCCCCAGCGCCCGGTTCAGTGCTTGGCCCCAAATAGGCGTCTAAACCAGCGCCTCCGTCACCGCTCTTAATCCTCCCGATTGCAGCGCTTCTCCCGCAACGTTCATTACAGTGCCCGGGGCTTATTACCGGGGCGGGGTCTGGGGCCGGGGGCCTGGGGCCCGGGGCGGGGGGGGGGGGGGGGGGTCGAGCGCTCAGCACGGTGCTCGGCCCTCGGGAAG
Organism: Ornithorhynchus anatinus; assembly: GCF_004115215.2. Classification (NCBI taxonomy): domain Eukaryota; kingdom Metazoa; phylum Chordata; class Mammalia; order Monotremata; family Ornithorhynchidae; genus Ornithorhynchus; species Ornithorhynchus anatinus. The sequence goes on from NC_041753.1 coordinate 69,996,501, forward strand.
CGCTCGGTCCATCCCACCGCCGGATTTTAACACCCGCCTCTCCCCTCTAGACCGGCGGCTCGGGCCGTTCGATACTGTAGTGGACTCTCCCCGGCGCTCAGCACAGCGCTCTGCGGAGGCAGGGTGCCTCCGCGTGCCCGAGCCGGGGAGTCCGAGGTGGTGGGTTCGAATGCCGCCCCCCGCCCCTCGTCGGCTGGGTGACCTTGGGCCAGTCACCTCCCCTCTCTGGGCCTCAGTTTCCTCCTCTGGCAAATGGGGGTGGAGACGGTGAGGGAGCTCGGCACGGAGTAGGCGCTTCGCAAATGCCAACTCTGTTAGTAACATTAGGCGGTCGATACGTAGGATGGGGGGGGGGGCGGAGGGGCTGGATCTCCTGCCTCAGTTTCCCCCATTTCTCCCCCCCACCCCCCACCGGTGACGCCGGTCATCCGTCCGCCCAGCGATCGATCGATCGATCGATCGATCGATCGATCGGTGGGTCCCCCCAAAACACCCTCCCCCCCAACAGGGGGATGGCTGGAAAGGGACAGGGGGAGGAAAGGCGACCGGCTCTCACACTCGCCCTCCCCCACTCCCCCTCTCCCCCCCTCCCTCTCACACACACACGCGCACACACGCACTCACACTCGCCCTCACATTGCCCCGCACTCACCCTCACCCTCACCCTCTCATCCAGTCGCATTCTCTCCCGCTCACAGCCTCACACACACACACACACACACACACACACACTCCCACGCTAACCCACACTCTCCCACTCCCACTCCCCCATTCTCACCCACTCACACTCATACTCTCCTCCGGTCGCATTGTCACACGCTCGCACGCTCGCGTTGCCACACTGTCACCCTCACGTTCTCCCAGCCTCCCACGCTGACCCACACTCTCCCGCTCCCACTCCTCCATTCTCACCCACTCACACTCATACACACACACTCCCACGCTGACCCACACTCTCCCGCTCCCACTCCTCCATTCTCACCCACTCACACTCATACACACACACACTCCCACGCTGACCCACACTCTCCCGCTCCCACTCCCCCATTCTCACCCACTCACACTCATACTCTCCTCCGGTCGCACTGTCACACGCTCGCACGCTCGCGTTGTCACACTGTCACCCTCCCGCACTCCCACGCTAACGCACACTCTCGCCCTCCCGCTCCCTCTCCCCCCTTCACCTACTCTCACACTCGCGCTCCCATTCTCACGCACTCACACTCCCCTTCCCATCCAGTCCCATCCTCACTCGCTCCCACTCGCACTCACCCGCTCACACGCACATTCTCGCCGCCTCACGCCCACTCCCGCTCTCACTCTCCCACTCCCGCTCCCACTCCTCCGTTCACCTCCGCTCCCACTCGCCCTCCCATTCTCACCCGCTCACACTCATCCTCTCACGCCGCCACATTCTCACACACTCACTCGCGCGCGCCCGTTCCCCCACTGTCACCCACTCACACTCACCTCCTCACACACGCACGCCTTCTCACCGTCACCCACTCACGCTCACATCCACCCCCCACTCACTCACACTCACCTTTTCACAGGGTCGCACCCTCCCCCTCCCCCCCACTCACTCACACACTCCCATTCTCACACGGTCGCACACTCACACTCTCGTACGCTCACATGTTCACACACGCACACTCCCCTTCTCACACTCACCCCCTCCCACTCTCCCATTCACACTCACGCTCTCGCCCGTCCTCACCCTCCCACTCTCATCCAGTCACGCTGTCCCCCACTCCCACTCGTACGGACACATCATCACACTCCCCCACTCACGCTCACGCTCTCGTTCGTTCCCACTCTCACACTCCCCCTGACACGCTCGCCCTCTCGCACACGCCGTCGCCCCCTCACACTTGCTCAGACTCCGCCTGGCACCTGGCTCTCACACTGTCAAACGCGCTCGCTCTCACACTCCCCCTCGCTGTGTCTCCCCCCCCCCACCCCACCCCCCCCCGCACTAACACACTCACACACAGTCGAGGTCACCCTGGCTGTCACACCGTGGTGAGCAGGTCTGTTGCACTATCGCCCTCTCCCCAGCGCTTAGTCCAGTGCTCTGCACACGGAGGAAGGGAAGGGAAGGGAAGGGAAGGGAAGGGAAGGGAAGGGAAGGGAAGGGAAGGGAAGGGAAGGGAAGGGAAGGGAAGGGAAGGGAAGGGAAGGGAAGGGAAGGGAAGGGAAGGGAAGGGAAGGGAAGGGAAGGGAAGGGAAGGGAAGGGAAGGGAAGGGAAGGAAGGGAAGGGAAGGGAAGGGAAGGGTAGGGAAGGGTAGGAAAGGGTAGGAAAGGGTAGGAAAGGGTAGGAAAGGAAAGGAAAGGAAAGGAAAGGAAAGGAAAGGAAAGGAAAGGAAAGGAAAGGAAAGGAAAGGAAAGGAAAGGAAAGGAAAGGAAAGGAAAGGAAAGGAAAGGAAAGGAAAGGAAGGAAAGGAAAGGAAGGAAAGGAAAGGAAAGAAAGGAAAGGAAAGGAAAGGAAAGGAAAGGAAAGGAAAGGAAAGGAAAGGAAAGGAAAGGAAAGGAAAGGAAAGGAAAGGAAAGGAAAGGAAAGGAAAGGAAAGGAAAGGAAAGGAAAGGAAAGGAAAGGAAGGCGCTAGCACACTGCCTGTCACACCGGTCCTCTCACTAGTCGTCTCACCGATTAGCACACTGGTTAGCACACTGTCGGTCACACCGGTCAGCTCACTGGTCTCACCGGTCAGCCCACTGGTCAGCACCCTGCTTGTCTCACTCGTCGTCTCACCGGTCAGCAGGCTGGTCTTCACACTGCTCGCCACACCGTTCATCTCACTAGTCGTCTCACTGGTTAACCCACCGCTTGTCACATCGGTCCTCTCACTAGTCGTCTCGCTGATGAGCACACTGCTTGTCACGCCGGTCATCTCACTAGCCGTCTCACTGGTCAGCACACTGATCAGCACGCTGCTTGTCACACTGGCGGTCTCACGAGTGAGCACGGTGATCGGCGCGCTGCTTGTCACACCGGTTATCTCACTAGTCGTCTCACTGGTCAGCACACTGGTCTCCACACTGCTTGTCCCACTGCTCATCTCGCTCGTCGGCTCACTGGTCAGCACGCTGATTAGCACACTGCTCATCTCACTCGTCGGCTCACTGGTTTCCACACTGCTTGTCACACTGCTCATCTCACTAGTCGTCTCACTGGTCAGCACACTGCTTGTCACACTGCTCATCTCCCTCGTCGTCTCACTGGTTTCCACACTGCTTGTCACACTGCTCATCTCACTCGTCGTCTCACTGGTCAGCACACTGCTTGTCACACTGCTCATCTCACTCGTCGTCTCACTGGTCAGCACACTGCTTGTCACACTGCTCATCTCACTCGTCGTCTCACTGGTCAGCACACTGATTAGCACACTGCTCATCTCACTCGTCGGCTCACTGGTCAGCACACTGCTTGTCACACTGCTCATCTCACTCGTCGTCTCACTGGTCAGCACACTGCTTGTCACACTGCTCATCTCACTCGTCGTCTCACTGGTCAGCACGCTGATTAGCACACTGCTCATCTCGCTAGTCCGTCTCGCCGGTCAGCGCAGTGGTCAGCACACTGGTCGTTCACCCCGGTCAGCAGGGCGCTTAGCACGCTCGTTATCCCCCCGGCTATCCCGCTGCTTGTCACCCTGGTTGTCTCCCCGCTCAGCCCCCCCCCCCTCCGCACCCTCGGCATCGCGCTGGGGATCACCTGGGTGGCCACACTGGTCAGCCCAGGGTGGCGGCCACACCGGCCCGCCCCCTCCCCCCCCCCCCCCCCGCCCCCCGGGCCTGTGTGATGCCTTGTGTGTGTGTCATTGTCATCGAGGGAGGTTGCGAGATGATTGTGGGTGTGATCGTGGGGGGGTCCCCTCCCCCCGCCCCCCCCCCCACCCGGGCCCCCACTGACCGTGTCCGGCCGCGCTGTAGCAGCTCAGCAGCCCCAACCCTGCAAGAAACGCTCCAAACGCCCCCCCTGCCCTCATCGCGCGGGCGGGGGGGGGGGAAGGGAGGGAGGGAGGGAGGGAGGGGGCTCTCTGGGGGGCTCCCGCCGGCTCGGAGGGTCTCGGACGGTCTCTGGAGGGTCTCTGGGGGGGGCCGGAGGGGCTCTGAATGTCTCTGCGGGGGTCCGGAGGGTCTCTGAATGTCTCTGCGGGGGTCCCGAGGGTCTCTGAGGGTCTCTGCGGGGGTCCGGAGGGTCTCTGAATGTCTCCGGGGGTGGTCCGGAGGGTCTCTGAATGTCTCCGGGGGTGGTCCGGAGGGTCTCTGAGGGTCTCCGCGGGGGTCCGGAGGGTCTCTGAGGGTCTCCGCGGGGGTGTCTGCCGGGGTGTCTGCGGGGGTCCGGGCTGGTGTCCGAGGGTCTCGGCGCGGGTCGGGGTCTGTCTCTGTCCCCGGCTCTACCGCGCCCCGCTAATAAACCCGCACCAGCCCAGACCCCGCCCCCCCCCAAACCGCCCACCGCCCCTCCCCCCCCCATCAATGCCCCCCCGGGATGCCCCTCCCCCCGATCTAGCCCCTCCCCCATCACCCCCTCCCCCTAATAATGCCCTTCCCCTATCACCCCTTCCCCTCAAGTCCCCCCCCAATGTTTCCCCTCCCCCCGCCCCCTCCCCTATCCCCCCCCCACTTCTGCCCCCCACGACCTCCAGATTCTCCCCCATCAACCCCTCCTCCTTCTTCCCCCTGAACCCCCCCATTTTCCCCCCGGACTCCCCCAATCCTCCCCCCCACCCCCACTTCTCCCCCCCAGACCCCCAAATTTTCCCCCACTCCCCCCCCCCACACTTCTTCTTCCCGGACCCCCAACCTCTCCCCCATCATCCCCCCCTTCTTCCTCTTGGACCCCCCCCCCCAGTTTTCCCCTTCGGACCCCGAAATCCTCCCCGTCACCTCCCACCTCTCCCTCCCAGACCCCCCAAACCCTCCCCCATCCCATCCCCCTCCCCACTTCTCCCTGCCGGACCCCTCATTTCTCCCCCCTTCCCCAGGACCCCCAAATGCTGCCCCCTCACCCCCTCTTCTTCCTCCCGGACCCCCAACCTCTTCCCCCCAGGCCCCCCAAATTGCCCCCCCTCATCCCCCCCATTCTCCCTCCCGGGCCCCCAAATCCTCCCACCCCCACTTCTCCCCTCCCAGAACCACCCCAATCCTCTCTCCTCTCGCCCCCGGACCCCCAAATTCTCCCCATCGCCCCCACGCTTCCTCCCCCTCCTGGACCCCCTAATTTTTCCCCACTCGAACCCCAAATTCTCCCCCCTCACCCCCCATTCCCCCTCCCGGACCCCCAACCTCCCCACCCCCACCTTTTCTCCCCCCCGACCCCCCCAAAACCTCTTTTCCCTCCCCCAAAAAACCCCTGAACCCACAACCCTTCTCCCCAGAACCCCAACTTCTCCCTGCACCCCAAGACAACCCCCCCCAAAAAAATTAAATGAAATTTTAAAAGGCTCGAATTATCAGCAGAGTGACATTGGGCTTCTAGAGAGAGCTAGATGGGGGGGGGGGAGCGGTTTGCACACGCGCGCGTGTGCACGAATGTGCGTGTACGGCTGTGTGTGGATGATGGGTGTGCTGGGTGTGCAGATTGCGTACGCGGGAGAGCGACACAGGCCGCCTGTGTGGGGTTGTGTGCCCTCTCGCCACATCTCTGGGCGCACGCGTGTGCGCTTGCGTGCGTACACGCGTGAGGGCCGGGGCATGTACGTGTGTTGCGGGGGGGGGGGGGCGATTAGGGGTGTGCTAGGTGGTGCACATCGTATATTTGGGGGAGGAGTGGGCGCTAACTGCGCGTGGATGAGTTTGGGTGTCTGCTCTCCATCCATCCGTTCATTCGATCCATCGTACTTACTGAGCGCCCACTCGGTGCCGAGCACTGGACTAAGCGCTTGGAATGGACGACTCGGCGTGTGCGTGTGTGTTTGGGGGGGGGGGTTTGTGTTTCGGGGGGGAGGTTGTGCTACCCGCTAGGCCCCCCCCCCCGCTTCTCCAAAACCAGTAAGATGACTCGCCCCAGGTCGCCCGGCAGACAGGCGGCCGAGCCGGGATTAGAACCCAGGTCCTCGCGAGGCCCAGGCCCGGCCTCTCTCCGCCGGGCCGCCCCGCTTCCCTAAGAGGAAGGGAAGTGACTCGCCCCAAGGTCACCCAGCGGACTAGACTGGAATTAGAACCCAGGTCCTCCCAGGCCCAGCCTCTTTCCGCCGGGCCGCCCCGCTTCTCTAAGACGAGGGAAATGACTCGTCCGAGGTCGCCCGGCAGACACGCGGCGGACGGAGAATTAGAACCCAGGACCTCCGACCCCCAGGCCCATCCTCTTTCCGCCGGGCCGCGCCGCTTCCCCGAAGCGAGGGAAATGACTCGTCCGAGGTCGCCCGGCAGACACGCGGCGGACGGAGAATTAGAACCCAGTTCCTCCGACTCCCAGCCCCGGCCTCTTTCCGCCGGGCCGCGCCGCTTCTCTAGGACGAGGGAAATGACTCGTCCGAGGTCGCCCGGCAGACACGCGGCCGAGCCGGCATTCGAACCCAGGTCCTCCTGCCTCCCGGCCCGGGCTCTTTCCCCTAGGCCGCGCTGCTTCTCGAAGACCAGTGAAATGGCTCGCCCAAGGTCACGCGGCAGACACGCGGCGGCCGTAGAATTAGAACCCAGTTCCTCCGACTCCCAGCCCCGGCCTCTTTCCGCCGGGCCGCCCCGCTTCTCTAAGACGAGGGAAATGGCTCGTCCGAGGTCACCCGGCAGACACGCGGCGGCCGGAGAATCAGAACCCAGTTCCTCCCACTCCCAGCCCCGGCCTCTTTCCGCCGGGCCGCGCCGCTTCCCCGAAGCGAGGGAAATGACTCGTCCGAGGTCGCCCGGCAGACACGCGGCGGCCGGAGAATTAGAACCCAGTTCCTCCGACTCCCAGCCCCGGCCTCTTTCCGCCGGGCCGCGCCGCTTCTCGAAGACCAGTGAAATGGCTCACCCGAGGTCACGCGGCAGACACGCGGCGGCCGTAGAATCAGAACCCAGTTCCTCCCACTCCCAGCCCCGGCCTCTTTCCGCCGGGCCGCGCCGCTTCTCGAAGACCAGTGAAATGGCTCACCCAAGGTCACGCGGCAGACACGCGGCGGCCGTAGAATCAGAACCCAGTTCCTCCCACTCCCAGCCCCGGCCTCTTTCCGCCGGGCCGCGCCGCTTCCCCGAAGCGAGGGAAATGACTCGTCCGAGGTCGCCCGGCAGACACGGGGCGGCCGGAGAATTCGAACCCAGGCCCTCCGACTCCCAGGCCCGGCCTCCCGCACCCAGGAGAGACGACCCCCACGGCGCAGAGATCTCCCCAGACGGCCGTCGTCCGTAAAACGAGCCGCCGGGAGCGGGGGAATTTGGCCCGGGAAGACTTATGATTCCGATAAAACCCATTTCCCGCTTGGAAAACCTCCAGGATCCCGAGATGATATTTACCCGGGCCGAGGCACGGCGCCGCCGCGGAAGCCCCGGGGAGGCGTTGGGGGCCGCGCCAGCGGTATCTAGCGAGCGCCTACCCCGGCGCGTCTGTCGATCCGGTGGTCCGGCCGGATTTGTTAAGCGCGGCCCGGGGGCGGAGCGCTGTGCTGAGCGCCGGGGAGAGGCCGCCACCACCGCGAGGAGACACGACGTCCCCGGGCCGCGGCGAGCCGGCGGCCTAGAGCGGGAATGGGACGTTGACCTAGATAAATGGATGAAATACCAGTATTTCGAAGCGGCCGCGGGGCTGGGGAGTCCGAGGCCGTGGGTTCGAATCCCCGCCCCCGGTCAGCTGGGTGACCTTGGGCCAGTCCCTTCCCTGGGCCTCAGTTTCCCTCCTCTGTCCAACGGGGATGAAGACCGGGAGCCCCACGGCGGGGGGGGCGGGGGACGGGACGGGACCACCCGATGACCTCGGCCCTCCCCCAGCGCTTAGCCCAGGGCTCGGCACAGAGGAAGCGCTTCACAGATACCGACGTTACCATTTCTTCGTATTCGTGTTGCGGCGCGGCTCAGGGGGAAAGAGGCCGGGCGTGGGAGCCCCGGGTCCCGGGTTCGAATCCCCTCTGCGCCCCGGTCAGCTGGGTGACCTCGGGCCGGTCACTGCCCTTCTCCGGGCCTCGGTTTCCTCCTCCCGTCGCATGGGGGTGAAGACCGCGAACCCCTCGAGGGGACGAACCCGATGACCTTGAATCCCCGCCGCCCCCCCCCCCGAGCGCTTAGCACAGCGCTCGGCACGGAGTCCGCGCCTCACAGCTACCTTCCTTAATCTCTCGCTCTCGCCGTGAGCGTCGTTACTCTCATGACCGGGGCATGGGCCCAAACCCTTATCGTGACCGTGACGGTGTCGGTTGAGCGCCCGCTAGGCGCCGAGCGCCGTTCCGGGCCAGGCACCGTACTGAGCGCCGCGGCCGTTCCTCGTATAATGATGACGTTGGTATCTGTGAAGCGCTTACTACGTGCCGAGCCCCGTTCTGAGGGCCGGGGGAGACCCAAGGTCGTCAGGTCGTCCCCCGTGGGGCTCCCGGTCTTCATCCCCATTTGCCAGTCGAGGGAACTGAGGCCCCCGAGAAGTGAAGTGACTCGCCCACGGTCACCCAGCTGACGAGCGGCCGAGCCGGGATCTGAACCCATGACCCGCGCCCCCAGGGCCCGGGCTCTTTCCTTGTGTAATCATTATGGGGGGGTTGTCGTTTCACCATGAGCACCGATGTCGTTACCGATTGCAGATATCGTCGCTACTGATATTGTCGATATTATCATTGCCGATATCGTCACTATCACTGTTGCTGACGTTAATGTCACTAACAGTATTACTGACATTATTATCACTGATATTATTCATACTATTACTGATATGATCAACACTGTCGCTAGTGTTATTGATATCGTTACTAATAGTACTATTACTCAGATGAAGAAGCGGCGTGGCTCGGGGGCAAGAGGCCGGGCTGGGGAGTCCGAGGTCACGGGTTCGAATCCCGGATCTGCCCCGTGTCAGCTGGGTGACCGTGGGCGAGTCGCTTCCCTTCTCTGGGCCTCAGTTTCCTCGTCTGGAAAATGGGGGTGAAGACCGGGAGCCTCACGTGGGGCGACCTGCTGACCCCCGTCTCTCCCCCAGCGACCGACATTAATATTATTAACACTACTACTAATATTCCCAGCATTATTACTAATATTATTAATATCGTTACTCATGTTATCGTTACTAATAGTATTAATATCATCCTTACTAATAGGATTGATTTTATTGCTACTGATATTGTTAACATCATTGTTATTATCATCATTAATGACGTCATTATTAGTAATATTATTCCTATCGTTGTTGCTAATAGTGTCCTTATTATTCCTGATATAGTGGAAAGAGCACGGGCTTTGGAGTCGGAGGTCATGGGTTCGAATCCCGGCTCTGCCCCTTGTCAGCTGGGTGACCGCGGGCGAGTCACTTCCCTTCTCTGGGCCTCAGTTCCCTCATCTGTAAAATGGGGTTGAAGACCGTGAGCCCCACGTGGGACAACCTGCTTCCCCCGTGTCTCCCCCAGCGCTTAGAACAGCGCTGGGCACGTAGTAAGCGCTTAACAAATACCAACATTTTTTTTAAATTGTTACTAATCTCAGTAACATTGTTATTGCTAACCGTATTAATATTATCATTGCTAGCATTATTAATATTATCACTGGTATCATCAACATCACTGCTAACAGTATTGAGGCTGTCAATAACATCATTATGACTAATATCATTAATTTTATTATTGCTGATATTATTAATATTCTGAGTCTTCAGCTATGGCGGACGAGCGCTGTGCGGCCGCCACCTAGTGTCGAGAAGCGGATTTGCAGCCCCCGGAGGAACCTTCATCCATTCATTCATTCATTCATGCATGCATGCATCCATCCGTGCATTCATCCATCCATCCATCCATCCATCCATTCATTCATTCATTCATTCGCATTTACTGAGCCCTCACTGTGCGCCGAGCTGGGTGAGAGAGGCCGGGCCTGGGAGTCAGAAGGGCCCGGGTTCCAATTCTACCACTGCACGTCTGCTGGGCGACCTTGGACGAGTCATCTCCCTTGCCTTAATAATGATGTTGGTGCCCCGTTCAGCGCTTCCTCTGTGCCGAGCACTGTTCTAAGCGCTGGGGGAGAGACAGGGTCAGCAGGTGGTCCCACGTGAGGCTCCCGGTCTTCATCCCCATTTTCCAGGTGAGGTCGCTGAGGCCCAGAGAAGGGAAGTGACTCGCCCCCGGTCACACAGCTGACAGGCGGCGGAGCCGGGATTAGAACCCAGTTCCCCGTGACCTCGGACGAGTCACTTCACTAGTCTCAGAGAAGACCAGCGCTCCACAGGGACGAGTCCAACCCGGCGACCTGTCACTCATTCAGTCGCTCCTACTCACTGAGCGCTTACTGGGTGCAGAGCACTGTCCTAAGCGCTCGGGAGAGTCCGGTACAATCATAAAGAGCCGCATCCCCGGCCCGCCCGGAGCTGACAGCGCTTAGGAGACCACAGAGAAAGAAACCGCCTCTTCGCTTTGGCTTTTAAATCCTCCCCCCTCCTTCTTCCATCCCAGGGGACTGGGTTCAAGTCACGCGCTGGATTAGAAAGAAATCCAGCAGCTCGGTCGCCCTCTCGCGCACCAGCCCCGCGAGGACGAGTCAAACGGCCGGAACAAATAAACGGCGTTTTTCGGCCCGCTCAATTTCTGGCCTCCTCCCAGGCCGGAGAAATGCCGAGAATTACCAATAAAAGGCCGCGGAAATTGGATTCTGAATCCCCCAAGGGGGGATTTAGCTCTGCTGGGCTCTGCGCAGCGCTCGGCGCAGCGCTCTGCACGCGGTAATAACAGGAATCTTGGCCTTTGTTAATAATGATGATATTAATGGCATTTGCTAAACGCTTCCTGTGTGCTGGGGTTAAATACAAGGTCATCAGATTGGCCCCCGCGGGGCTCCCGCTCTCCCTCCCCCTTTGACAGAGGAGGGAAACTGAGGCCCAGAGAAGGGAAGTGACCGGCCCAAGGTCACCCAGCTGACAAGGGGCGGGGCCGGGATTAGAACCCGGGACCTTCCGACTCCCAGGCCCGGGCTCGACCCGCTAGGCCGCGCCGCTTCTCGCAGCAGACGGTCAAGGGGAAAGAGGCCGGGCTTGGCGGTCACAGGTCGTGGGTTCGGATCCCGGCTCCGCCCCGTGTCAGCTCTGTGACTTTGGGCAAGTCACTTCCCTTCTCTGGGCCTCAGTTGCCTCCTCCGTCAGACGGGGATGAAGACCGGGAGCCCCACGGGGGACAACCTGATGACCTTGGATCTCCCCCGGCGCTTAGAACGGGGCTTGGCACCTGGTAAGCGCATAACCAACACCAAAACTACTATTATTATTATTGCTGTCTCTGTTAGATTTCCCCCCAGCGCTCAGCACAGTGTTCTGCACCCTGTAGATTGCCAGCTCCCTGAGGGCAGGGACTTGATTCTACTGGACTGTCCCCAGAGCTCGGCACAGTGCTCGGCACAGTGCTCGGCACAGCGCTCGGCACCGCTTAAGAGCTCCCCAAATACTCCTGACTGATTTCTTCTTCTGGTCGTCTTTGTTTCTTTTGCTCATCTTCACTTTTCTCTCTCTCATCTTTTCTTGTCTCTCTCATCTCTTTCTCTCATCTTTTCTTCTCTTCCTCATCTTGACTTCTCTCTCTCATCTTCTCTTTTCTCTCGCATCTTTTCTTCTCTCCCTCATGTTCACTTCTCTCTGCTTCTCATCTTTTCTTCTCTTCCTCATTTCACTTCTCTCATCTTTTTTCTCTCATCTTTTCTTCTCGTCCTCATTTTCATTTTTCTCTCTCATCTTCTCTTTCTCATCTTTTCTTCTCATCCTCATTTGCCCTTTTCTCGCTCATCTCTTTCTCTCTCATCTTTTCTTCTCTTCCTCATCTTGACTTCTCTCTCTCATCTTCTCTTTTCTCATTTTTCTTCTCTTCCTCATCTTGACTTCTCTCTCTCATCTTTTCTTTTCTCTCTCATCTTTTCTTCTCTTCCTCATTTTCACTTCTCTCTGTATCTCATCTTTGTTTCTCTTCCTCATTTCACTTCTCTCATCTTTTCTTCTCGTCCTCATTTTCATTTTTCTCTCTCATCTTCTTTCTCCCTCATCTTTTCTTCATCATTTTCACTTCTCTCTCTATCTTCTCTGTCTCTCTCATCTTTTCTTCTCATCCTCATTTGCCCTTTTCTCTCTCATCTCTTTCTCTCTCATCTCTTCTTCTCATCCTCATTTGCGCTTTTTTCTCTCATCTCTTTCTCTCTCATCTCTTCTTCTCTTCCTCATTTGCACGTTTCTCTCTCATCTCTTTCTCTCTCATCTTTTCTTCTCGTCCTCGTTTTCACTTTTCTCTCTCATCTTTTCTTCTCTTCCTCATTTTCACTTCTCTCTATCTTCTCTTTCTCTCATCTTTTCTTCTCGTCCTCATTTTCACTTCTCTCATCTTTGCTTCTCTTCCTCATTTCCACTTTTCTCTCATCTCTGTTCTCTCTTTTCTCCTCTTCCTCGTTTTCACCTCTCTCTCATTTCTTTTGCTCATCTTCACGTCTCTCTCTCATCTTGGCTTCTTTGGCTCATCTTTTCTTCTCTTTCTCTTGCCTGCACTTCTCTTTCTCATCTTCACTTCTCCCTCATCTTGGCTTCTCTTGCTCATCTTCTCTTGCTCATCTTCTCTTTCTCACCTTCACTTCTCTTGCTCATCTTCTCTTTTTCATCTTCTTTCTCATCTGCACTTCTCTCATCTTCCCTTCTCTTGCTCATCCTTTCTTCTCTTTCCCATCTTCACTTCTCCCTCATCTTTGCTTCTCTTTCTCATCTTCATTTCCCTCAGCTTTGCTTCTCTTGCTCATCTTCTCTTGCTCATCGTCACTTCTCTTGCTCATCTTCTCTTTTGCATCTTCTTTCTCATCTTCACTTCTCTCATCTTCTCTCCTCTTGCTCATCTTTTCTTCTCTTTCTCATCTTCTCTTCTCCCGCTCATCTTTGTTTCTCTCTCTCTCACCTTCCCTTTTCTCTCTCATCTTCCCTTCTCTCTCTCATCTTGGCGTTTTTTCCTCTCACCTCTGCTTCCCCCGTCATCTTCTCTTCTTTCTCTCCTCTTGGCTTCTTCTGCTCATCTTTGCTTCCTTTTCTCATCTTTGCTTCTCTTTCTCATCTTCTCTTTCTCATCTTCACTTCTCGCTCATCTTTGCTTCTCTTGCTCATCTTCTCTTGCTCTTCTTCTCTTTCTAAACTTCACTTCTCCCTCATCTTTGCTTCTCTTGCTCATCTTCTCCTTCTCATCTTCTCTTTCTCATCTTCACTTCTCTTGCTCATCTTCTCTTTTTCATCTTCTTTCTCATCTACACTTCTCTCATCTTCCCTTCTCTTGCTCATCTTTTCTTCTCTTTCTCATCTTCTCTTCTCCCACTCGTCTTCCCTTCTCTCTCTCATCTTGGCGTTTTTTCCTCTCACCTCCGCTTCCCCCCCGTCATCTTCGCTTCTTTCTCTCCTCTGGGCTTCTTTTGCTCATCTTTGCTTCCCTTTCTCATCTTTGCTTCTCTCTCTGATCTCGGGAAATACCTCTGGCCCCCGTGCCTCGAGATCATCACGTTCCCAACAACATTTAGAAGAACTCCGATCTTTGAGATCGATCTCGATGAGGTTTTCGCCGATTGGTTTTTGGACAAGCCGTCAACGTTTTGAAGAAGGGCCGAAGGGCAAGCCCCGTCTCACTGAAATGTCCCGCTTTCTTTCAATCAACTGATCGATGCCATCTGTCGCGCGCCCGCGGCGTTCGGGGGAGTCCGAAACGACAGAATCGGTAGATACGATCCCTGCTGTCAAGGAGCTCACGGTCTGGAGGGAGAGACAGACATTATCGATCCATCGGTGGGGTTTCTGGAGCGCTTACTGTGTGCAGAGCACTGAACTAAACGCTTGGGAGAGGACGGTTTAAACAGACTGGGTAGACATGTTCCCTGCCCACAGTGAGCTTCCACTCGAGGGGTGGGGAGACAGACATCAATCTGATTTATCTCTGGCATTTAATTATAATCATTATGATTATGATATTTGTTAAGAGCTTACGATGTGCCAAGCACTGCTCTAAGCGCTGGGGGAGACGCAAGGTCACTATAATAATAACGGTCTTTGATAAGTGCTTGCTATGTGCCAAGCACTGTTCTAAGCGCTGGGGTAGATACAAGGTCATCGGGTTGTCCCCCTTGGGGTTGACGGTCTCCATCCCCATTTTCCGGATGAGGTCCCCGAGGCCCAGAGAAGCAAAGGGACTTTGTTCAAGGTCACCCAGCAGACAAGTGGCGGAGGCGACATTAGAACCCACGTCCTCCGACTCCCGGGCCTCTAGCCACGCTGCTTACGGGGCGCTCCCTGCGTGCAGAGCACTGTGCTGAGCACTTGGGAGAGTGAGCCTTCACGCGTCATCCAACCTCCCTGACTCCCCCCTCCATTCCCCAGAGCCTCAGCAGGGGCCGTCCAACACCTCTGACCGTCCCCTCCCCGGCTCGGTCTCTCCCCTCTCCATCTCTGACCGTCCCCTCTCCATCTCTGACCGTCCCCCCTCCATCTCCGACTCTCCCCAGTGACCCACCACGGCCCGTCCAACCTCCCTGACCGTCCCCCGTCCATCCCTGACCGTCCCCCGGTGACCCATCGTGGACCGCCCGATGTCCCCGACTCTCTCCTGTCCATCTCTGACTCTCCCCGCTGACCCACCACAGACCATCCATCCATCCATCCATCCATCCATCCATCCATTCATTCATTCATTCGATAGTATTTATTGAGCGCCTGCTATGTGCAGAGCACTGGATCGGTAACAGATAGAGAAGGTCCCTGCCCTTTGCCGGGCTTACGGTCTAAGTGGGGGAGTCGGACAGACGAAAACGATAGCAATAAATAGGATCAAGGGGATCCAACTCCCTTGAGTCTCCCCTGTCCATCTCCGCCTCTCCCCCGTGACCCACCATGGACCATCCAACCTCCCTGACCGTCCCCTGTCCATCCCTGATGACCCATCATGGACCACCCGATGCCTCTGACTCTCTCCTGTCCATCCCTGATTCTTCCCAATGACCCACATATGGCCCATCCAACCTCCCTGACCGTCCCCGTCCATCCCTGACCGTCCCCCGGTGACCCATCTTGGACCACCCAACGCCCCCCGACCCTCCCCTGTCCATCTCTGACTCTCCCCACTGAGCCACCATGGCCCGTCCAACCTCCCTGACCGTCCCCTGTCCATCCCTGACCGTCCCCCGGTGACCCAGCATGGACCACCCAATGCTCCTGACTCTCTCCTGTCCATCTCTGACTCTCCCCGCTGACCCACCATGGCCCGTCCAACCTCCCTGGCCGTCCCCTGTCCATCCCTGATGACATATCATGGACCACCCAATGCCCCCCGACCCCCTCCTGTCCATCTCTGACTCTCCCCAGTGAACCACCACGGCCCACGGCCCACGGACCACGGCCCGTCCAACCTCCCTGACCGTCCCCTGTCCATCCCTGACCTTCCCTGGCCACCTCCCAGTGACCCATCCTGGACCACTCGAAGCCCCCGACCCTCCCCGTCCATCTCCGACGCTCCCCAGTGACCCACCATGGCCCGTCCAACCTCCTTGACCGTCCCCGTCCATCCCAACCGTCCCCCAGCGACCCATCACGGACCCCCCCAGTGCCCCCCGACCCTCCCCGGTCCATCTCCGACTCTCCCCGGTGACCCACCGGGGACCCTCTCCTGTCCATTGTACCTTCCAATACAGTGCTCCTCGCGCGGTAAGTGCTCAATAAATACGATCGAATGACCGGATGGATCACCGACTCTCCCCGGTGACCCCGCGCGGGCCCTCCGACCTCCCTGACGGTCCCCTGTCCGTCCCCGACTCTCCCCTGTCCGTATTCCGGGCGTCCTCTGCCTACCAAGCGCAAAGGCACGGGAGAAATAGAGGAAAATAGATCTAGATACGCGAATAGAGGGAGATATTTTTACGGGCCTCCAACGTTTAAGCACAGAAGGGATAATCTCTGCACCGCGTCGCCGGTTCTCCCAGATCTGACTTTAATTTCCAATCAATCCGCCGTCGGGGCGAAGGAGGAGGGCTCAATTAAGCGGGAACAATTAGACAGATGGGGCCGAGACGCGAAAATCAGCCCGGCAACCCAGAGGCAGAGTCTATTTAAAGCCCGGCGAGGATCCGACGCCGGGGAGGCGCTCCGCGGCCGGATGGCGGAGCCGAGAGATCTGTCGACGAGACGGGTGGGACCGTGACCGCCGCAGTGGAGATGAGAGAAAGTAATAAATCCTGGCGTCTCTCAGGGGCCCACGACGTGCCGGGGCCTGTACCGAGCGCCGAGCCGGGGGAGACAGGCCAGTGCCCCCGGGAGGGTCCCGGCCTGCATCCCCATTTGTCGGAGGAGGACACCGAGGCCCGGAGAAGGGCAGTGACCCATCCGAGGTCACCCAGCGGGATGAGAACCCAGCCTGGGAGTCCGAAGGTCCTGGGTTCTAATCCCGGCTCCCGCCACGTCTCTGCCGCGCGACCTCGGGCCGGTCGCTTCGCTTCTCCGGGCCTCAGCTCCCTCCTCTGTCCGACGGGGATGAAGACCGGGAGCCCCACGGGGGACCAGCCGATGACCTCGTCTCTCCCCCGGCGCTTAGCGCAGCGCTCGGCACGTAGTAAGCGCTTGACGAGTACCGTCGTCATTATTGTTATGAATTATTATGATTATTGTCCCCTCACTCCTCCGGGCCTCAGTTGCCTCCTCCGTCAAATGGGGATGGAGACCGGGAGACGGGGACTGGATCCAAACTGGTGATCTTGTATTTCCCCTGGTGCTGAGTAATAATAATAATAATAATAACAATAACGTTGGTATTGGTTAAGCGCTTACCACGTGCCGAGCACTGTTCTAAGCGCTGGGGGAGACGCAAGGTCATCGGGTCGTCCCACGTGAGGCTCCCGGTCTTCATCCCCAGTTTACAGGTGAGGGAAACTGAGGCCCGGAGAAGTGAAGTGACTCGCCCACAGTCACCCAGCCGACAGGAGGCAGAGCCGGGATTCGAATCCATGACCTCTGCCTCCCAAGCCCGGGCTCTTGCCACTGAGCCACGCCTGGCACATAGTAAGCGCTTAGTAGCACTTAGCACAATGCTTGGCACCTAGTAAGTGCTCCGTTGCACTTCCAACAGCGCTTGGGACAGATTATTATTATCATGGTATTTGTTAAGCGCTGACTCTGTGCCGAGCACTGTTCTGAGCGCTGGGGGAGATGCAGGGTCATCGGGTGGTCCCCCGTGGGGCTCACGGGCTTCATCCCCATTTGACAGATGAGGCGACTGAGGCCCAGAGAAGGGAAGTGAGTGGCCCAAGGTCACCCAGCTGACAGGTGGCAGAGCCGGCATTCGAACCCATGACCTCGGACTCCCCAGCCCGGGCTCCGCTTAACGAATACCAGCATTCATTTGTTCTTCTACGGGCCTCAGTTGCCTCATCCATCAAATGGGGATGAAGACCCTGAGCCCCAGGGGGGGCAACCTGATGATAACAATATCTACCAGGCGCTCGCTAGGTGCCGAGCGCTGCTCTAGGCGCTGGGGGGGAGATCCAAGGTCATCGGGTGGTCCCCCCGGGGGGCTCACGGGCTTCCTCCCCGTTTGACCGAGGGGAAACTGAGACCGCAGCGAAGGGAAGCGACCGGCCCAAGGTCACCCAGCGGACCAGGGGCGGAGGCGGGATTAGAACCCACCACCTCGGACTCCCCAGCCCAGCCTCTTGCCGCCGAGCCGCGCTGATGACCTTGGATCGCCCCCAGCGCTTAGAACGGTGCTTGGCACCTAGTAAGCGCTTCACGGATCCCATCATTGATTTATTACTCTCTGGGCCTCAGTCTCCTCCTCTGCCAAATGGGGATGAAGACCGGGAGCCCCAACCCGACGACCTTGTCCCTCCCCCAGCGCTGAGTACGGTGCTCGGCACATAGAAAGAGCGTGACTTCGGGCAAGCCACTTGCCTTGTCTGGGCCTCGGTCTCCCTCCTCTGTCAAACGGGGACGAAGCCCGTGAGCGCCCGATGACCTCGGGTCTCCCCGGGCGCTCAGAACAGCGCTCGGCACAGAGCGAGCGCCTCACAGCCGCCGTCGTCGTCATTACCGGCCGATCCCGTCGTCGCTCTTCTTATTAAATCGGGGACCGGCCTCGGAGGGGAACGCGGGGACCTCGAAACCCCCATTTAAACGTCTGATTTCCGTCCCCCGCCTTCCTCCGGCCTGCCAGAAATAAAACACGCGTCTCCCGACCGGCGTCGTTCCCATCGGGACAGAAACGCTTAATGAGGGAGGAAGCAGATGGGAAATCAAGCCGGTAGGAAAAAAGAAAAGAGGGGGGAGGTGGGGGAAATATAAATGATCCCATTTTCACGGCTCGAGTCGAATGGGATTCCCTCGGCGCCACGAAGACGGAAAACTCTACGGGCGTCCGGGGCCCGGCCGGGATGTCGGGGGACGGGGGCTCCGGGAGAAATGGATTTAGGCCGGGGTTTCTTTCGGCCTTCCTCGGGGAGGATCCGAGCAGGAGCGTCTTTATCGGGGAAGAGCAGTAGAACGGGAATTTTTAAATGGGAATGACGGGGGGAAACGGGCCTCGGGCGCGTGGGAGAGGTCGGACGCGCGGTCGAGGAGACGGGACGGTCGGTCGGGCCCTGCCCTGACCGAAATTCCTTCCGCCCCATTAGAACCCAGGACCGGAAACAAAGCCCTCGATGGTTTCCCCAAATCCCATTTCCCCCCTTCCGATAATAAAGATAAAAATGACGGTCCGTTCAGCGCTTACTACGTGGCAGGCTCTGTAGTGAGCGCCGGTCGGTCCCGGTCCCCCTCCCCAGTTTCCGGAGGAGGAAACTGAGGCCCGGAGAAGCGAAGCGACTCTCCCGAGGTCACGCCGCGGGCAAGGGGCGGAGGCGGGATTAGAACCCGGCACCTCCGGCCGCCCGACGGCATTCCTTAAGCGCTCATTTAGCCACCGTTATTATTAATAAATAGAAATATTCCTTACGCGCTCCTTAACCATCGTTATAATTGATAGATATTGCTTCAGCGCTCATCGGGGGCCGAGTGGGGGAATGACCGGTAGGACGGGGACAAGCTTCCCCCCGAAACATCAAATTCCCCGAAAAGTTTCCTTCGGGGACTCAGTTTCTCCTTTCGCCCACGAGCTGTGACCCATTTCAAATTCGAGAAATTCTGTTTCCTATAAAAATCAAACTGGAACCGGCGAGGACGGGGCGGCGCGGGCTAGCCGAAGGAGCCCGGCCGCTGGGCGTCCGAGGACCCGGGTTCTAATCCTCCAGTGCCGGGTGACCTCGGGCCGGTCACTTCCCTTCTCTTAGAGAAGCAACGCGGCCTAAGGGAAAGAGCCCAGGCCTGCTAATCAGAAGGATCTGGGTTCTAATCCCGCTCCGCCCCTTGTCTGCTGCGTGATCTTGGGCCAGTCACTCCGCTTCTCCGGGCCTCAGTTTCCTCCTCTGTCAAATGGGAATTCACTCCCCGTTTTTCCTCCTATTTAGACCGTGATACCCCTGATCTGTTCTTTCAGCGCGTCACCCCGTCCCACGGTGATCGTTCAATAAATACCCACCGACTGATTGATCGAGCGCTTAAACCCGTCCCGCGGTCACTGCGATCGACCCTTGGCGATCGATATTTACGACGCGCTCGGCGCCGGGGGCAAAAGATAAATGGGGAAAAACTGGTTTTCCTCCTTTTCCATTTCGGAATCGAGGACAGACTTCCAAGTTTCCAGTTGATCTCTTAAGGAATCCCAAGAAGGCCATTAGGATTTGAAATAAAAGCTAGAATTTCGCTTGTATAATCATACGATTATAAGCGTATAATATATAATTGTATAATTGCTGATGCGCTCGGCGCCGGGCAAAGAAAAATGGTTTTCATCCTTTTCCATTTTGGAATCAAGCACAGAATTCCAAGTTTCCAGTTGATCTTCTTAAGGAATCCCAAGAAGACCATTAGGATTTGAAATAGAAGCTAGAATTTCGCTGTATATCATATGATTATAAGCGTATACTTGTATAATCGCCGATGCGCTCGGCGCCGGGCAAAGGAAACGATGGGAAAAATGGTTTTCCTCCTTTTCCGTTTCGGAATCGAGCCCAGACTTCCAGGTTTCCAGTTGATCTTCTTAAGGAATCCCAAGAAACCCATTAGGATTTTGAAATAGAAGCTAGAATTTCGCTTGTATAATCATATGATTATAATCGTATAATCGCTGACGCGCTCGGCGCCGGGGCAAAGAAAACGATGGGAGAAATGGTTTTCCTCCTTTTCCGTTTCGGAATCGAGCACAGACTTCCCGGTTTCCAGTTGATCTTCTTAAGGAATCCCAAGAAGGCCAGTAGGATTTGAAATAAAAACTATAATTTCGCTTGTATAATCATATGATTATAATCGTATAATATATAATTGTATAACCGCCGATGCGCGCGGTGCCGGGGCGAAGAAGAACCCAGGCGCTTACTAGGTTCATTCACTAGTCATTCAATCGTATTTATTGGGCGCTTACTCTGCGCAGAGCACTGTACTAAGCGCTTGGAATGGACAACTGGGCAACAGATAGAGACCCTCCCTGCCCCTCGACGGGCTCACAGTCTACTAGGTGCCAGGCACTGTGCTGAGCGCTGGGGCGGATCCAAGCCGATGGGGTGGGGCCCAGTCCCCGTCCCCCGTGGGGCTCCCGGCCTCCATCCCCATTTTCCGGAGGAGGGAAACTGAGGCCCGGAGGAGGCCAGGGACCGGCCCAAGGTCACCGGGCAGAGGGGCGGGATTAGAACCCAGGACCCCCCGACTCCCAGACTCCCACCTCCATCCACTAGGCCGCGGGGGTGGTGAGGGGGGGATTACAAATAAACGCCTTTCCTAATTGTGTTTCGGCATCCTCGTTTTTCAGCAATTAAGGTGCCGCGAAAAGAATCCGAGGCGTTAATTGCGACTGAATAATTTAAACGGTCGAGGTCATTAATATTCATATAATTCAAGGAACAAATCTCTCCACCCTCATTCCTTTTTGTACCATTATTCCTTTTGGTTAAACAGAGTGGTCTGTTAAGAATAATGTTGGCATGAGTTCAGCGCTCCCTAGGTGCCGAGCACCGTTCTAAGCGCCGGGGGAGAGACGGGGTCATCGGGTCGTCCCCCGTGAGGCTCCCGGTCTTCGTCCCCATTTGACAGATGAGGCGACTGAGGCCCAGGGAATAATAATCGTAATAATGTTGGCATTTGTTAGGCGCTTATTATGTGCCGAGCACCGCTCTAAGCGCTGGGGGGAGTGACAGAGTAACCAGTTTGTCCCACGTGAGGCTCCCGGTTTATCCCCCTTTGACAGATGAGGCGACTGAGGCCCAGAGAATAATAATGTTGGTATTTGTTAAGCCGCTTACTAGGCGCCGAGCACTGGGGTAGACACAGGGGAATCAGGTCGTCCCCCGTGGGGCTCCCAGTCTTTCATCCCCATTTTTCCAGATGAGGGAACTGAGGCCCAGAGAAGGGAAGTGACTTGCCCGCCGTCCGTCCCCCAGTGCCAGGGGGCAGGGCCGGGATTCGAACCCATGACCTCAGACTCCCAAGCCGGGCCTCTTGCCGCTGAGCCGCGCCCCTTCTCCCCGTGTAGAATCAGAGAGGAGGACTGGCAATAATAATGATGATATAATAATAATATAATGTGGTATTTGTTAAGCGCTCACTGCGTGCAGAGCACCGTTCTAAGCGCTGGGGAGACCCGGGGGAATCGGGTCGTCCCACGTGGGGCTCACGGTCTTCATCCCCATTTTGCAGATGAGGGAACTGAGGCCCAGAGAAGTGAAGTGACTCGCCCACAGTCACACAGCGGACAAGTGGCGGAGCTGGGATTCGAACTCATGACCTCTGACTCCAAAGCCCGTGCTCTTTCCACTGAGCCACGCTGTTATTATTAATAATGATGATAACAATAATCAGGGCGTTCCTTAGGCGCTCACTAGGTGCCAGGCCCTGTACTAAGCGCTGGGGCGGATCCAAGCCAATGAGGTGGGATCCAGTCCTCCATCCCCATTTTCCAGAGGAGGGAAACGGAGGAAACTCTTGCCGCTGAGCCACGCCGCTTCCCTACGGAGCCCCAAAGAAAAATCCGGTCAGCGGCCCGACGAAACATGGACTCAGCCTCCTCCGGGCTGGGCGGCGGAGGGTCCTGGGTTCTGATCCCGCCCCCGCCCCTCGTCCGCCGGGTGACCTCGGCCCGGTCACTTCCCTTCTCCGGGCCTCAGTTCCCTCCTCTGCAAAATGGGAGCTTCAATCCCTGCTCTCCCTCCTCCTTAGGCCGTGACCCTCTTCCTGGTGCTCTTCCATCTCCCCCAGCGCTCAGCACAGCGCTTGGCACCTGGGAAGCGCTTACCAAATGCCACTACAGTGATAATTCAATAGTATTTATAGTCTTTATTGAGCGCTTACTAGGTGCAGAGCACTGAACTAAGCGCTTGGAATGAACGAGTCGGCAATAGTAATTAGATAGTAATTAGAGAGGCAGGGTGGCTCAGTGGAAAGAGGCCGGGCAGGCAGAGGTCACCTGGTCAGCCGGGTGACCCTGGGGGAGTCGCTTCCCTTCTCTGGGCCTCGGTTTCCCCCTCTGTCAAATGGGGATGAAGGCCGGGAGCCTCACAGGGGACGACCCGATCACCTCGTGGCCCCCCCGCCCCCCCCCCAGCGCTTAGAACAGTGCTGGGCACGTCGGAAGCGCTTCGCAGATACCGCCGTTATCAGTATTATTAATAAGAAAAAATGACGATAGCAGTAGCGGTGATAATAATACAAACTATGACAGTAATCCTACTGATGGCATTTGTTAAGTGCCTACTATGTGCCAAGCACCGGGGGAGATCCGAGTCAAACGGGTTAGACCCAGTCCCTGCCCCCTGGGGGGCTCACAGTCTCCATCCCCATTTGACAGATGAGGGAACCGAGGCACAGAGAAGGGAAGCCACCTGCCCAAAGTCACACGGTTGACGGGTGGCGGAGCCGGGATTAGAACCCAGGTCCTCCGACTCCCACTCTTTCCACTAGGCCGCTGCGCTTCTCTACCCGATGACCCTGTCTCCCCCCCCCCCCCCCCCGGCGCTTAGAACAGTGCTCTGCACATAGTCAGCGCTTAACAAATAGCCACATTATTATTATTATTCTCTAAGTCAAGTGACCGGTCCAAGGTCACCCAGCAGACAGGCAGCGGGGCCAGGATTAGAACCCAGCTCCTCCGACTCCCTGCCCCGGCCTCTTTCCACTGGGTCGTGCCGCTTCTCTACCCGATGACCCTGTCTCTCCCCCAGTGCTTAGAACAGTGCTCTGCGCATAGCCAGCGCTTAACAAATACCCACATTATCATCATTATCCTCTAAGTCAAGCGACCGGTCCGAGGTCATTCATTCATTCAGTAGTATTTATTGAGCGTTTACTATGTGCAGAGCACTGTCCTAAGCGCTTGGAACGGACCGGTCGGTCACCCGGCGGAGAAGCAGCGGAGCCGGGATTAGAACCCGGCTCCTCCATCTCCCAGCCCCGTCCTCTTTGCACCAGGCCGCGTTGCTTCCCCGAGTCAAGCGACCGGTCCAAGGTCACCCGGCAGACGGGCGGCGGAGCCGGGATTAGAACCCGGCTCCCTCATCTCCCTGCCCCGGCCTCTTTCCGCTGGGCCGCGCGGCCGCTCCTCTTCACCAGCGTAGAGCGAGGGCGAGGATGGAGATCAACTAAACGCCCCCGCCCGGCCTCGCCGCCCTCTCCCCCTCTCCCTCGGGACGGAGAGCGGGATTTGGCGTCAAGAAAAAAAGGGAATTCAAGTCGCCCCCGACGTCACATCAGCCCCCGGGGACGCTCAGCGGGGCAGGTTCCGGTGGCAGGGAGATAATTCAGATTTTCAAAATAGAAAACGGGGCCGGGACGGATTTACGGCCACCGCCGAGAGAATCGCGGCCCTTCCGACGTGATTTACCCGGCGCCGGGCCTAGGAGAGCGAGGCACGAGCGGAGCCCCCGCGCAGAGTGGTGGCGGGACCGTAGGAGACGCTCCCCCTTGGCTGACGACGCCACACCGCGCAAGAGGACCCACAGGCCCGTGCGGCCTTTTCAACCCCACTCCAGGGAAAATATCGCCAGCGGAGGTCGGGGATTCGAATCCCGGCCCCGCCACTGGTCAGCTGGGTGACCTTGGGCCGGTCGCTTCCCTTCTCTGGGCCGCAGTTTCCTCATCTGTCAAATGGGGACGAAGCCTGTGAGCCCCGCGGGGGCGGGGGGGGGGGGGGCCGCCCGATGACCTTGTCTCTCCCCCAGCGCTTAGAACAGTGCTCGGCACAGAGTCGGCGCTTAAGAAATACCAACATTATTAATCCCGGCTCCGCCGCTGATCAGCTGGGTGACTTTGGGCCCGTCGCTTCACTTCTCTGGGCCTCAGTTTCCTCATCTGTCAAATGGGGATGAAGGCCGGGAGCCCCACAGGGGACCTCCTGATGACCCTGTATCTCCCCCAGAGCTTAGAACACTGCTGGGCACCTAGTAGGCGCTTAACAAATACCAACAGTATTATTATCATTATTATTATTATTATTATTAATCCTGGCTCCACCGCTTCTCCACTGGGTGACCTTGGGCCAGCCGCTTCACTTCTCTGGGCCTCAGTGATCTCCTCTGGAAAATGGGGAGGAAGCCCGTGAGCCCCACAGGGGACAGACAACCTGATGACCCTGTCTCTCCCCCAGCGCTTAGAACAGTGCTGGGCACATAGTAAGCGCCTAACCAATTCCATCATTATTATCATCATTATAATCATTATTATCATTATCACCAGCAGCAGGGGCTTCTCTTACGAAGGTCATTTTTCTCTCTCTCTCTCCTCTCTCTTTTCCTCATCGCTTCTGTATTCTTCTCTCTTCCCTCCCTCCCTTCTTCTGTCTCTCCATCTCTCATTTTTCTCTCTTCCTCATTTCTTCCTCTCCCTTTCTCCCTCTTTTCCTCTGCTTCTGCCTTCACCTCTCTTCTCTCTCTCTTCCTCATTTTTTGCTTTCATCTCTCTTCCCACCCTTCCTTCCTCTTTTCTTCCATCTCCTCATCGCTTTTTTCTCTTCTCTGTCTTTTCCTCTATTTCTTCTGTCGTCATCTCTCCTCTTTTCCCCTTTTCTTCTGTCTTATTCTCTCTTCTCTTGATTTTCTTCATTTTTTCTGTCTTTCTTCATCTCTCCTCTCTGTTCTCTCCCTTCCTCTTGTCTCCATCTCCCTTCTCTCTCTCTCTTCCTCCTTTCTTCTGTCTTCATCGCTCCTCTCTTTTTCTCTTTTCTTCCATCTCTTCATCTCTCTTTTTCTTCTCTGCCCTCCTCCTTTCTTCTGTCTTCATCTCTCCTCTCTTTTCCTCTTTTCCTCCATCTTATTCTCTCTTCTCTTGATGCTCCTCATTTCTTTTGTCTTCCTTCATCTCTCCTCTCTGTTCTCTCCCTTCCTCTTGTCTTCATCTCCCTTCTCTCTCTTCCTCCTTTCTTCTGTCTTCATCTCTCCTCTGTTTTCCCCTTTTCTTCCGTCTTATTCTCTCTTCTCTTGATTTTCCTCATTTTTTCTGTCTTTCTTCATCTCTCCTCTCTGTTCTCTCCCTTCCTCTTTCCCTCATCTCCTTTCTCTCTCTCTCTTCCTCCTTTCTTCTGTCTTCATCTCTCCTCTCTTTTCCTCTTTTCCTCCATCTTATTCTCTCTTCTCTTGATGTTCCTCATTTCTCTTGTCTTTCTTCATCTCTCCTCTCTGTTCTCTCCCTTCCTCTTGTCTTCATCTCCCTTCTCTCTCTTTCTCCTTTCTTCTGTCTTCATCTCTCCTCTCTTTTCCTCTTTTCTTCCATCTTATTCTCTCTTCTCTTGATGTTTCTCATTTCTTTCTGTCTTTCTTCATCTCTCCTCTCTGTTCCCTCCTTTCCTCTTGTCTTCATCTCCCTTCTCTCTCTCTCTCATTTCTTCCTTCATCTCTGTTCTCTCTCTTCCTCTTCTGTCCATCTCTCTTTTCTCTCTTCCTTCTTTCTTCTCTCTTCATCTCTCTTCCTCATTTCTTCTCTTTCCTCATCTTGCCTCTCTCTTTCTCCCTCTTTTCCTCTGCTTCTCTCTTCATCTCCTCTCTCTCCCTCATTTCTTCTGATTTCATCTCTCTTCTCTCTCTCTCCCTTCTTTCATCATTTCTCTTTTCTCTTTCTCTTTTCCTCCCATCTCTCTTCCTCTATTCTTCAGTCTCTTCATCTCTCTTTTCTTTCTCTCTCTTCTCGGCCTTTTCCACATTTCTTCTGTTTTCATCTCTCTTCCCTCCCTCTCTTCCTCTTTTCTTCTGTCTCTTCATCTCTCTTTTCTCTCTCTTTTCCTCATTTCTTCTGTCTTCAACTCTCTTCTCTCACTTTTCCCCTTTTCTTCCACCTTATTCTCTCTTCTCTTGATTTTTCCTCATTTCTTCTGTCTTTCTTCAGCTCTCCTCTCTGTTCTCTTCCTTCCTCTTGTCTTCATCTCCCTTCTCTCTCTCTCTTCCTCGTTTCTTCCATCTTCACCTCCTCTCTCTCTTCATTTCTTCTTTCTTCATCTCCGATCTCTCTCTTCCATTTCCATCTCTCTTCTCTCCCCTTTCTCTTCTCTCCATCTCTTTTCTCTCTTCCTCATTTCTTCTTCATCTCTCCTTTCTCTCTCTTTCTCCCTCTTTTCCTCTGGTTGTCTTCACCTCTCCTCTCTCTCCCTCATTTCTTCTTTTTCATCTCTCCTCTCTTCCTCGTTTCTTCTTTCTTCATTTCTCTTTTCTCTCTTCTCTCTCTTTTCTCATTTGTTTTCATCTCTTCCCTCTCTCTCTTCCTCATTTCTTCTCTTTCTCCATTTCCCTTTTTCTCTTCTCTGTCTCTTCCTCATTTCTTCTCTCTTCATCTCCCTTTTCTCTCTCTTTTCTCTGTCTTTTCCTCTTTTCTACTTTCTTATTCTCTCTTCTCTCTCTCTCCTCTTGATTTTCCTCATTTCTTTCTTCATCTCGCTTTTCTCTCTGTTCTCTCTCTTCCTCTTCCGTCTTCATCTCCCTTCTCTCCCTCATTTCTTCTGCCTTCAGCTCCTCTCTCTTCATCATTTCTTCTTTCTTCATCTCTGGGCTTTCTCTTCCTCTTCTGTCCTTCTCTCCTCTCCTCTCCCTCCATCATCTCTTCTGTGTTCATCCCTCTCTTCTCTCTTCTCATTTCTTCTTTCTCCCTCTCCCTTTCTCTCTCTTTTCCTCTGCTTCTGTCTTCATCTCTCTTCTCTCTTCTTCATTTCTTCTGTTTTCTTCTCTCTTCCCTCTCGTTTTCATCTCTCTTCCCTTTCTCTTCCTCATTTCTTCTGTCTCCATCTCTCTTTTCTCTCTACCTCATTTCTTCTTTCTTCCTCTCCCTTTCTCCCTCTTTTCCTCTGCTTCTGTCTTCATCTCTCTTCCTCATTTCTTCTATTTTCTTCTCTCTTCTCTCTCGTTTTCATCTCTCGTCCCTTTCTCTTCCTCGTTTCTTCTATCTCCTGATCTCCTTCCTCTCTTCCTCATTTCTTATCTTGCTTCCTCTCCCTTTCTCCCCCTTTTCCTCTGCTTCTGTCTTCATCTCTCCGCTCTCTCTTCCTCATTTCTTCTCTCTTCTCTCTCTCGTTTTCATCTCTCTCCTCTTTCTCTTCCGCATTTCTTGTTTTCATCTCTCTTCCCTCCCTCTCTTCCTCGTTTCTCTGTCTCTTCGACTCTCTTTTCTCTCTCTCTTCTCTATTCCTCGTTTCTTCTGTCTTCATCTCTCCTCTCTCTTCCTCATTTCTTTTCTTTTCTTCATCTTTCTTTTCTCTCTTCTCGTTTCTTCTGTTTTCGTGTCTCTTCCTTCTCTTCCTCATTTCTTGTTTTCATCTCTCTTCCTTCTCTCCCTCATTTCTTCTTTCGCTTCATCTCTTTTCTCCCTCTTTTCCTCCACTTCTGTCTTCATCTCTCTTCTCTCTCTTCCTCATTTCTTGTCTTTCTTCATCTTTTCTCTTTTCCTCATTTCTTCTGTTTTCATGTCTCTTCGCTCTCTCTCTCTTCTCATTTCTTCTGTCGCTTCATCTCTCTTTTCTCTCTTTCTCTCCTCTGTCTTTTCCTCCTTTCCTCTGTCTTCATCTCTCTTCTCTCGTCCACATTTCTTCTGTCTTTCATCTCTATTCTCTCTTCCTCATTTCTCAACTCTCTTCCTCATTTCTTCTGTCTTCACCTCTCTTTTCTCTCCCTCATTTCTTCTGTTTTCATCTCTTTGCTCTCTCTTCCTCATTTCTTTTGTCTTTCTCCATCTCCCTCTTCCTCTTCTCTCTTTTCCTATTTTCTTCTGTCTTCACTTCTCTCTGTCCCTCATCTCTTCTTTCTTCATCTCTCTTCTCTCTGTTCTCTTTCTCTTCTGTCCATCTCTCTTCTCTGTCTTTTCCTGATTTCATCTCTCCTCTCTCTCTTCCTCGTTTCTTTTGTCTTTCTTCATCTCTCTACTTTCTCTTCTCTCTCTTTTCCTCTGCTTCTCTCCATCTCTCTTCTCTCTCTTCTTCTTTTCTGCAGTTTTCATCTCCTCTCTCTTCTTCATTTCTCTAGTTTTCATCTCTCCATTTCTTGTCTTTTTCACTCACTTCTCTCCCTCATTTCTTCTGTTTTCATCTCTTCCATCCTGATTTCTGTCTTTCTTCATCTTTCTCCTCCCTCATCTATCTTCATCTCTCTTCTCTCTCTTCCACATTTCTTCTCTTTCTTCATCTCTCCTCTCTTTTCCTGTCTTCAATTTTCTTCTCTTTCTCGCTTTTCTTCGTTTCTTTTGTCTTTATCCATCTCTCTTCTCTCGATTCTCCCTCTTTTCTTCGGGCTTCATCTCTTCTGTCTCCTTCATTTCATCTGTCTTACTTCCTCTCTCTTCCATCTCTTCTCTCTTTCCTTTCTTCTGGCTGCCTTCATCTCTTTGTCTTTCTCTGTTTTCCTCTTTTCCTCTGCCTTCCCCTATTTCTCATTTCTTTCATCTCTCTTCTTTGTTTTTCTCTCTTCTCTGTTTTTCTCATTTTGTCCTGTCTTTCTTCATCTCCCTTCTCTCTACTTCTTCTCTCTCTTCCTCAGTTCCTCTTTTCCTCCTCTCTCTCTCTCTTTCCCTTTCTTCCATTATCAGTACCTCTTCCTCTTCTCTCTCCCTCTGTTCTTTCTCTCTCTTCCCCTTTCTCTGTTCTCCTCTTCTTCTTCTTTCTCTTCCTTTCTTCTACTGTCTTTCTCTCCTCTTCGCTCTTTTTCCTCCTCTTTCTCTCCCTTTTTTTCCACTCTGTCTCTTCCACTCTGTCTCTTTTTCCACTATCTTTCTCTTCCTCTCGGTTCTCTCTTCTGTTTCTTTCTTCTTCTTTCTCTTTCCTCCTCTTTCTGTCCCTTTTTTCCACTGTCTCTCTCTTCCACTCTCTTTCTCTTCCTCTCTTCTTCCTCTCGGTTCTCTCTTCTGTTTCCCTTTCTTCTTGTTTCTCTTTCTTTCCTCCTATTTCTCTCCCTCTTTTCCACTGTCTCTCTCTTCCACTATGTCTCTTCTTCCACTCTGTCTTTCTCTTCCTCTCCTCTTCCTCTCGGTTCTCTCTTCTGTTCCCCTTTCTCCTTCTCTTTCCTCCTCTTTCTTCCACTACCTGTACCTCTGTTCTCTTTCTCTTGTCTCTTTCTCCCACTGTCTCCTTCTCTTCCTCTCCTTTCTCTCTCCTCTCTTTCTTCTTTCTCATTCTCTCTCTGTCCTCTCTTTCTCCCACCATCTGCTTCTTCCTCTCTTCTTTCTGTTTTCTTTTCTTTCTCTGTTCTCTCCTTGGTTTCTCCTTATTCTTCTTTCTGTTTCTCTTTCCTTGTCCCTCTTTCTGTCTCGTACTGTCTCTTCATCTCTTGTTTTTCTAGTCCCTCTATTTCTTTCTTCTTTCTGTTTCTTTCCTCCTCCCTTTCTCTTCCCTGTCTTGCACTACCTGTCTCTTTTCCTCTCTTCATTGTCTCTCTCTTCTTTGTTTCTCTTTCTTCTTTCTGTTTCTCTTTCTTCCTCCCTCTTTCTCTCCCTGTCTTGCACTGCCTATCTCTTTTTTCCTCTCTGTTCTCTTCTTTCCATTTCTCTTTCTTCTTTTTTCTGTTTCTCTTTCTTCTTCCCTCTTTCCCTGTCTCGCATTCTCTCTTCCACTCTTCTCTCTTGTCTTTTTCTCTTTCTTCCTCTTTCTCTCCCTTCCTCTCTTCTTCCCCCTCTTCTCTCTTCTTTCTATGTCTTTCCTCCTCCCTCTTTCTTTCCCTCTCTCTCATTATCTCTCCTTTCATCTTCTGTCTTTTTCTCCTTTCTGTTTCTTTCCTCCTCCCTCTTTCTTTCCCTATCTTGCACTGTCTCTTTCTTCTCTTCTGTCTTTTTCTCTCCCTTCTTTCTGTTTTTTCCTCCTCCCTCTTTCCTTCCCTCTCACACTCTCTCCTCTCTCTTCTTTTTCTCTTTCTTCTTTCTGTTTCTTTCCTCCTCCCTCTTTCTTTTCCTCCTCGCACTGTCTCTTTCTCTTTTCTCTTCTGTCTTTTTCTCTGTTTCTTTCCTTCTCCCTCTTTCTTTCCCTGTCTTTCACTCTCTCCTCCTCTCTTCTCTCTTGTGACTTTTTCCTCTTTCTTCTTTCTGTTTCTTTCCTCCTCCCCCTTTCTTTCCCTACCTTGCACTATCTGTCTCTTTCTCTCTTCTCTCTTTTTCTCTCTCTTCTTTCTGTTTCTTTCCTCCTCCCTCTTTCTCTCCCTGTCTTGCACTGTCTCTCTCTTCCTCTCTATTCTCTTCAATTTTTCTTTCTTCTTTCTGTTTCTTTCCTCCTCCCTCTTTCTTTTCCTGTCTCCCACTGTCTCTTTCTCTTTCTTTCCTCCTCCGTCTCTCTTTCCCTGTCTTTATCTCTCTCCTCCTCTCTTCCATCTTTTTCTCTTTCTTCTTTGTTTCTTCCTCCCTCTCTTTCCCTCTCTCTCTCTCTTCCTCTCTTCTTTTTCTCTTCTTTCTGTTTCTCTTTCCTCCTCCCTCTTTCTTTCCCTGTCTTGCACTATCTGTCTCTTCCTCTCTTCTCTCTTTTTCTCCTTCTTCTTTCTGTTTCTCTTTCCTCCTCTTTCCTTCCCTGTCTTGCTCTCTCTTCCTCTCTTCTTCCCCTTCTTCCCTCTTCTTTCTGTTTCTTTCTTCTTTCTCATTTTCTCTCCTCCCCCTCTTTCCCCATCTCACACCCTTTCTCTTCCTCTCTTCTTTCTTTAATCTCTCTCCCCTCTCTGCTTCTCCCGTCCTTCTTTTTCCTCCTTCTCATGTCCCTCCCCTCTCTCCCTTTCTTCCACTATAATAATAATGAGGATGACGATGGTATCGGTGAAGCGCTTACTATGTGCACCGCTCTAAGCACTGGGGGAAATACAAGGTCATCAGGTGGTCCCCCGTGGGGCTCACGGTCTTCATCCCCATTTTACAGATGGGGTAACGGAGGCCCGGAGAAGTAAAGTGACTTGCCCAAAGTCACCCAGCTGACGGGTGGCGGGGGGGGGGGGGGGCGGGATTAGAACCCACGACCCCTGACTCCCAAGCCCGACCTCTTTCCGCTAAGCCCCGCTGCTTCTATCCATTTCTAGCAGGGCCTAGGGGGTAGATCCTGAGCCTGGGAGTCAGAAGGTCCCGGGTTCTAATCCCGGCTCTGCCCCTTAATAATGACGGTGTTTGTTGAGCGCTTACTGTGTGCGAAGCGCCTCGTCCGCTGGGCGACCCCGGGCAGGTCGCTTCAAGTCCCCAGGGCCTCAGTTTATCTCCTCCGGAAAATGGGGCCGGAGACCGTGAGCCCCACGGGGGCCGGGGACCGGGCCCGACCCGATGCGCTTGGATCCACCCCAGCGTTTAGTACAGCGCCTGCCCCCTAATAAGCACTTAATACCATAATAATAATGACTGTTAGCTAGGAAGGACAGAGGGAATTTTTCGGCTCATTCCAAAATCCCAGACCATCGCACGGGGAGCGGAGATTTCCATAAACGCCCGGGCCGCGCTGACATACTAAATCAAGGCAGATTTATCGAAGGCACTTTCTCATTTCTCTAAATCAAACCCGTCTCGTCGATAGACTGTGAATAATAATAAAAGCAAAACAAATAGGACATCATATTTCAGGCAATCATTTCCAATCCCCTTTATTGATCGAGATTTATAGCTCTCTCCCGGCCTCACACCATCTCTCTCTTTTATGGGATTTCTGACATTTATCGACGTCACGCGGGGCGGTGCCGGGATATTTCCGAGCCAGGTTAGGTCTGTTTAGACGTAGGGCGCTCAATAAACACCACCGAATGAGCAAATGATATCCCGAATAGCCGGTTCTCATCCCGGCTCCGCCACCCGCCCGCTGCGTGACCTCGGGCCGGTCGTTTCCCTTCTCTGGGCCTCAGTTCCCTTCCCTGCAATGTAATAATAATGTTGGTATTTGTTAAGCGCTTACTACGTGCAGAGCACTGTTCTAAGCGCTGGGGGAGAGACGGGGTCATCAGGGTCATCGGGCTCACAGTTAATCCCCATTTTCCGGTAATAGGCAATATTTTCCTGTAATATGGGGATGAAGACGGGGCCTGGGTCCATCCTGATGATCTGGCATCTATCCCAGCGCTTAGGACAGTGCGTGGCTCGGGGGCAGGAGCACGGGCTGGGGAGTCCGGGGTCATGGGTTCGAATCCCGGCTCGGCCACTCGGCAGCTGGGTGACTGTGGGCGAGTCACTTCACTTCTCGGGGCCTCAGTTCCCTCAGCTGGAAAATGGGGATTAAGATTGCGAGCCCCACGTGGGACAACCCGATTCCCCTGTGTCTCCCCCAGCGCTTAGAACAGTGCTCGGCACATAGTAAGTGCTTAACAAATACCACCGTTATCATTATTATTATTACAAGGGAAGCCGCGGGGCTCAGCGGCAAGAGGCCGGGCTGGGGAGTCCGAGGTCATGGGTTCGAATCCCGGCTCCGCCGCCTGTCTGCTGGGTGACCTTGGGCCGGTCACTTCACTTCTCGAGGCCTCACTGACCTCGTCTGGAAAAATGGAAATTAAAAAATCTGAGCCTCACGTGGGGCAATCTGATGACCCCGTATCCCCCACCCCCCCAGCGCTTAGAACAGTGCCTCTGGCACCTAGTAAGCGCTTCACGAATACCAACATTATTATTATTAATAGAATGAGGCCGGGCTTGGGGATCAGAGGTCACGGGTTCGAATCTGTCAGCTGGGTGACTTTGGGCGAGTCACTCCACTTCTCCGGGCCTCAGTGGCCTCCTCCGGAAAATGGGGATGAAAGACCGTGAGCCCTACGGGGGTCAACCGGATGATCTTGGATCTAGCTCAGCGCTTAGAACAGTGCTTGGCACATAGTAAGCGCTTCACAAATACCACCATCATTAATATTATTACAGTAAGCACTTAAGCACCATTATTATTATTATTATTATGGTTGAACCTGGAGCAAATGAATGACGATGGTGTTGGTTAATAGTATTTTTTTTAGTATTTATTGAGCGCTTACTATGTGCAGAGCACTGTACTAAGCGCTTGGAATGAACAAGTCGGCAACAGAGGCGCTTGGTTAAGCGCTTACTCCGTGCCAGGCACTGTACTGAACGCTGGAGGAGACACGAGCTCATCAGGTTGCACACGGGCTCCGTCCCACCAGGGGCCTCAGAGCTCACTCGTTCATTCGGTGGTATTTATTGAGCGCTTCCTGCACGCAGAGGACTGTACTAAGCGCTCGGGAGAGTCCCGGACGTGGTCGTCCACGAGCAGACCCAACCCCTGCCCGCGAGGAGCTTCAGAGTCTAGAGAAAGAAAGAAATCAAATTATAGATTTGGACGTAAGCGGGGCCGGGGGGGACGGAGGAAGGGAGCGGGAAGGGGCGGCCAGGGGAGGCTTCCCGGAGGAGGAGGAGGAGGAGGAGGTGTCCATTCAGTAATTAGGCTTTGAAGGACGGGGAGAGAGCGACAGTCGGGGGGATCTGAGGCGGAAGGGCCTTCCAGGCCGGAGGCGGGACGAGGCCCGGGGTCGGCGGCCACAAGAGACGAGATGGCGGCCCGGTGACACCGGGTGCTAAATCCCCCCTTCATTTATCGTATTAAATCTTCCCTGACTTAAGTTGCTCCCTCATCTCCCGACGCGACTCGGGTTTCGTCCCAGGATCCGAGGCCGAACCGGCCGAGGCCTCCCCAGGCGAAGGAGGGAAAGAGCCGTTCCTAAGACGGAGAAGAAACCGTAGCTTTATTTCAGAGTTAATTGGCCATAAAAGCGGGCACCGTCGGCTTTTCGAGATCAAGTGGACGATAAATTCACCTGATTCCGTCGCCTCGCCGCTACCTGGGTGCTCCCGGAAGAAACAGAACCTAAACTTAGGAAATATAACCTCAACTTAAGACCCGAAGCGCCAAGACTATCGGTCGGGCGGTGAAGAGTCTTAGCTCTTTTTTACGATTTCTGGTGGGCGTTAATCAGCGACGGGAGAAGGCGGGAGAGTCGAAGCGGTGGACGGGCCCGTAGCGTTCGGAAATCGGGCTTTTACCTCCGGAATATAAAGATGTAAATAAAAACCTAATCGTTGGCCCCGGAATCGGGAGCGGAGGGTGTCCCGCCTGAGAGAGGAGGGGCGGCGGAGAGGGGGAAAAGAGGGGAGAGATGGTATTTGTGCAATTCCCTCATTCGTCGTATTTATGGAGCGCTTCCAGGGTGCAGAGCACTGTAGTGAGCGCTTTGGAAGATATAATTCAGCAATAGAGACGATCCCTGCCCACGCCGGGCTTACGGTCTAGAAGGGGGGGGAGACAGGAATCAAAACAAATCAGTCCACGGGCGTCGCTATAAATAAGTAAAATATATAGATGTATACACATCGAAAGAAGTAAACAGGTACTGATATAAACAAAGCGCTTACTTACTTGTTAAGCTCTTACTCTGTGCCAAGCACTGAGAAGCAGCAGGGCTCGGTGGGTAGAGGGCGGGCTGGGGAGTCCGAGGTCATGGGTTCGAATCCCGGCTCGGCCCCTTGGCAGCTGGGGGACCGTGGGCAAGTCACTACTCTGGGCCTCGGTGACCTCATCTGGAAAATGGGGATGAAGACCGGGAGCCCCGCGGGGGACAACCCGATGACCCCGTCTCTCCCCCAGCGCTTAGAACAGTGCTCGGCACCTGGGAAGCGCTTAACAGATACCCACATTATTATTATTCTAAGCACTGGGGGGGAGACAAGGTCATCAAGTTGTCCCCCGTGAGGCTCACGGTCTCCATCCCCATTTGACGGAGGAGGAAACTGAGGCCCAGAGAAGGGAAGCGGCTGGGCCGGAGTGGGGATTCGAACCCACCACCTCTGACTCCCCAGCCCGGGCTCTACCCGCTGAGCCGCGCTGCTTCTCAAGGAGGAGGAGGAGATGGAGAGAAAGGGGGGAGAGATGGTGGGAAAGTGGGAGACGGGGAAGGAGGCGGGGAGAGGAAACGAGAGAAAAACAGAGATGGAGGGCGAGGGGGCAGAGACAGAGATAGGGAAAGAAGAGATCTAGAGGGGAGAAGGCAGAGACACGTAGAGAGAGAAGGAGAAAGGGGGTAGAGACAGAGGGTGGGTGAGACGTAGAAAGAGGAGAGGGAGACATGGAGACACAGAGAGACACCGGGAGGAAGGGGGCAGAGACACAGAGAGAGAAGGAGAGAGGAGCAGAGATGGTGGGTGAGAGAGAGACAGAGAGGGCAGAGAGACAGAGGAGAGAAGGGGAGGAGAGACACAGAGAGATGCAGAGAGAGGAGAGACACCAAAGAGACACAGAGAGAGAGAGAAGGAGAAAGAGATGGAGGGAGAGACAGAGACACAGAGACGGGAGACAGAGGCGTAGAGAGGAAGAAGAAAAGAGCGGAGATGGAGGTTGAGGGAGAGACAGAGACATAGAGAGATGGGGTGAGAGGGACAGAGGGAGAGATAGAGAGAGGAGGGGGGCAGAGAGACTCAGGGAGAGGGGGAAGAGACACCGAGAGAAGGAGAGAGGAGGAGAGATGGAGGGGGAGAGACAGAGAGAGGGCAAAGAGACACAGAGAGAGATGGAGGGAGGAGAGATGGAGGGAGAGACAGAGACATGGAGAAAAGGGTGCAGAGACACAGAGGGAGAAGGAGGAAGAAGCAGAGATGGAGGGCGGAGAGACAGAGAGATTGAGAAAGGGGCCTCAGAGACACTGAGAGAGAAGGAGGAAGAAGCAGAGATGGAGGGTGAGAGCCAGAGATATAGAGAGAAGAGAGGGGGCAGAGAGACTCAGAGAGAGAGGAAGAAACAGAGATGGAGGGTGAGATGGAGAGAGAGAGAGACAGAGAGAGAGGAGGGGGCAGAGAGACACAGAGAGAGAAGGAGAAAGGAGGGGAGATGGGGGTGAGAGAGGGAGAGACGGAGAGAGGCCAAAGAGACACAGAGAGAGAGAAGGAGAAAGGAGGAGAGATGGCGGGGAGAGGGAGAGACAGAGACACAGAGAAAGGAGGGGGCAGAGAGACACCGAGAGGGCAGAGACACAGAGAGAGAAGGAGAAAGGAGGAGAGATGGAGGGTGAGAGAGACAGAGACATAGGGGGGCGTAGAGACAGAGAGACAGAAGGAGAAAGGAGGAGAGATGGTGGGTGAGAGAGACAAAGGGAGAGACAGAGACAAGGGCTGTAGAGACACAGAGAAGGAGAAAGGAGAAGAGACGGAGGGTGAGAGAGACAAAGGGAGAGACAGAGACAAGGGGTGTAGAGACACAGAGAAGGAGAAGGGAGAAGAGACGGAGGGTGAGAGAGAGACAGAGACACAGAGAGAGGAGGGGGGCAGAGAGACAGAGAGAGAGAAGGAGAAAGGAGGAGAGATGGAGGGTGAGGGAGCGACAGAGACACAGAGAGGACCAAAGAGACACAGAGGAGAAAGGAGCAGAGATGGAGATTGGGGGGGAGAGACAGAGATGCAGAGAGAGGGGGAAGAGAGACAGTGAGAGAAGGAGAGAGAGAGAGACAGAGAGACACAGAGAGAGAAGGAGAAAGGAGAAGAGATGGAGGGGGAGAGAGACGGAGACATGGGGGGCAGAGAGACAAAGAGAGGGCAGAGACAGAGAGAGAGAAGGAGAAAGGAGGAGAGACGGAGGGAGAGGGAGAGACAGAGACACACAGAGAGACCCAAGAGACACAGAGAGAAAGAAGGAGAAAGGAGAGATGGAGAAAGGAGAGGTGGAGGGAGAGGGAGAGACAGAGACACAGAGAGAGACCAAAGAGACACAGAGAGAGACAAGGAGAAAGGAGGAGAGATGGAGGGGAGAGAGACAGAGGGAGAGGGAGAGACACAGAGAGAGGAGGAGTGATGGAGGGTGAGAGAGACAGAAGGAGAGACAGAGACACAGAGAGAAGGACAGAGAGGCAGAGAGACAAAGAGAGGAGGAAGAGATACAGAGAGAGGAGAAAGGAGAGGAGATGGAGGGGGAGACACAGAGAGAGAGAGAAGAAGGGAGGAGAGATGGAGGAGGAAGGAAGAGACAGAGACACAGAGAGAGACCAAAGAGACATAGGGAGAGAGAAGGAGAAAGGAGGAGACATGGAGGGGGAGGGAGAGACAGAGACACAGAGAGAGACCAAAGAGACACAGAGAGAGAGAAGGAGAAAGGAGGAGAGATGGAGGGAGAGGAAGGGGGGAGAGACAGAGACAAAGAGAGAGACCAAAGAGACACAGAGAGAGAGAAGAAAGGAGGAGAGATGGAGGGGTGAGGGAGGGGGGGAGAGACAGAGACACAGTGAGAGACCAAAGAGACAGAGAGAGAGAGAGAAGGAGAAAGGGGGAGAGATGGAGGGAGAGGGAGAGACAGAGACACAGAGAGAGGCCAAAGAGACACAGGGAGAAAGGAGGAGAGATGGAGGGGGAAGGGAGAGAGGGGGAGAGACAGAGACACAGAGAGAGACCAAAGAGACACAGAGAGAGAGAGAGAGACAGAAGGAGAAAGGAGGAGAGATGGAGGGCGAGGGAGAGACAGACACACCGAGAGAGACCAAAGAGGCACAGAGAGAGGAGAGAGGGCAGAGACACAGAGAGAGAAGGAGAAAGGAGCAGAGAGGAGAGAGAGACAGAGACAGAGAGAGAAGAAGGGGAAGAGAGACACAGAGACACTCCAAGAGACACAGAGAGAAGGAGAAAGGAGAGATGGAGGGAGAGGGAGAGACAGAGACACAGAGACAGGAGACAGAGGCGTAGAGACACAGAGAGAAGGAGAAAGGAGGAGGGGGGGGTGTTGAGAGAGAGACAGAGACACAGAGAGTAGAGAGGGGGAGAGAGACACAGAGGAGAGACTGCAGAGACACAGAGGGAGAGAGAAGGAGAAGAGAGCAGAGACAGAGGGAGAGAGACAGAGACACAGAGAGACAGAGAGAGGAGACAGGATGAAGAGACACAGAGACACAGAGAGAGACCAAAGAGACACAGAGAGAGAGAGAAGGAGAAGAGAGCAGAGACAGAGGGAGAGAGACAGAGACACAGAGAGACAGAGAGAGGAGACAGGATGAAGAGACACAGAGACACAGAGAGAGACCAAAGAGACACAGAGAGAGAGAAGGAGAAGGGGAGAGAGACAGAGAGACAGAGAGAGGAGACAGGGCACAGAGACACAGAGAGAAGAGAGCGGCAGAGAGACACAGAGAGAGAGAAGGAGAGGGTGAAGAGACAGAGGGTGAGAGACAGAGACACAGAGAGACAGAGAGAGGAGACAGGGCACAGGGACACAGAGACAGAGAGAGAGACCAAAGAGACAGAGAGAGAGAGAGAGAGAAGGAGAAGGGGAGAGAGACAGAGAGAGGAGACAGGATGAAGAGACACAGAGAGAAGAGAGCGGCAGAGAGATACAGAGGAGAGACTGCAGAGACACAGAGAGAGAGAAGGAGAAGAGGGGAGAGACAGAGACACAGAGAGACAGAGAGAGGAGACAGGGCA
This sequence comes from Ornithorhynchus anatinus, assembly GCF_004115215.2. NCBI lineage: Eukaryota > Metazoa > Chordata > Mammalia > Monotremata > Ornithorhynchidae > Ornithorhynchus > Ornithorhynchus anatinus. The sequence continues at coordinate 70,035,521 of NC_041753.1, forward strand.
CAGAGACACAGAGAGAAGAGAGTGGCAGAGAGACACAGAGGAGAGACTGCAGAGACACAGAGGGAGAGAAGGAGGGGGGAGAGACAGAGGGTGAGAGACAGAGACACAAAGAGACAGAGAGAGGAGACAGGGCGAAGAGACAGTGAGACACAGAGAGAGACCAAAGAGACACAGAGAGAGAGAAGGTGGAGAGACAGAGACACAGAGCGACAGAGAGAGGAGACAGGATGAAGAGACACAGAGAGAGAGAGAGAAGGAGAAGGGGGGAGAGACAGAGGGTGAAGGAGAGACAGAGACACAGAGAGACAGAGAGAGGAGACAGGGCAAAGAGACACAGAGAGAAGAGAGGGGGCAGAGAGGCCCCTGTCCCATGTGGGGCTCATAGTCCCATTTTACAGAGGAGGGAACTGAGGCCCAGAGAAGTTATTAGTAATAAGAAGAATCTTAATAACCGTGGTATCGATTAAGCGCCCACTACGTGCCGGGAACTGTACCGGGCGCCGGGGTGGAGACGAGCAAATGGGGTGGGACACGGGCCCGGCTCGGAGTCTCCAGCCCCATTGGGCAGAGGAGGAAACTGAGGCCCGGAGAAGGTGTTATTAATATGGCTATTATTAATAGAAATAATTAGAAGTGGAGGTTGTCATTATTATGGTTATTATTAATAGAGATAATAGTAATTGTGGAATTTGTGGCAGGGACCGCGCGAGGCGCCAGAGTGGATACAGGGAAATGGGGTCCCCTGGGGGGTCCCGGTCTCCATCCCCATTTTCCAGATGGGGAAACTGAGGCCCAGAGAAGGGAAGTGACTTATCCAAGGTCACCCGGCAGACGGGGGGGGGGGAGGGCCGGGATTAGAACCCAGGACCTCCCGAGGGGGCTTGAAGAGACACCATCCTCTAGTAGAGTGATGTATGAGGGAAGTGTGAAGAGCAGGCCTGAAGCCAAAGCCACGAAATGCGGCTCTTCCAAACCGGATCCTATGAAAATGGATTTAAAAATCGATTTTCTGGCCATTTTCTCCTCCCCCCCCCCCCACAAAAGGGTCTTCAAAGCCCTTCTGGGGGGAAAAAACCAGATGCCGCCCCTCCGAAGCCACCTCCGGGTGAGGTCATCTGAAATCCTCTGACCGCGAAGCTTCTAGAAAAACAATTTCTAATAACAAAGTCGATTTTTTGGTTAAACAATAAAGCATTTTTGGTTTGGAAGCGCTCAGTAGGTGCCAGGCACCGTACTGGGCGCCGGGGCGGAGACGAGCAGAGCGGGTCGGGCGCGGGTCCTGTCCCGTGTGGGGCTCGCGGCCTTGGGATGGTATTGATTTGGTATTTGGGAAGAAATCATAATTATGATGGCATTTGTTAAGCGCTCGCTATGGGCCAGGCGCTGTACTGAGCGCTGAGTAAGAATGATGGCGTTTCTTAGGCCCTCACTAAGGGCCAGGTGCCGTACTAGACCGCGAGCCCGTCGTTGGCCAGCTATGGTCTCTGTCTGTTGCCGAATCGTCCATTCCAAGCGCTTAGTACAGTGTTCTGCACAGAGTAAGCGCTCGATAAATACGATCGATTGAATGAATAAGCGCTGAATAAGAATGATGGCATTTGTTGAGCGCTCACTACGGGCCAGGCGCTGTACTGAGCGCTGAATAAGGATGATGGCACTTGGTAAGCAGTCGGTATGGGCCAGGTGCTGTACTGAGCAGTGAATAATAATGATGGCTTTTGTTAAGCGCTCACTCTGGGCCAGGCGCTGTCCTGAGCGTTGAATAAGAATGATGGCACTTGGTAAGCGCTCACTATGGGCCCAGGCGCTGTACTGAGCGCTGAATAATAATGATGGCTTTCATTAAGCGCTCACCGCGGGCCAGGCGCTGTCCTAAACGCTGAATAAGAATGATGGCACTTCTTAAGCGTTGACTGTGGGCCAGGAGCTGTACTGAGTGCTAAATAAGAATGATGGCACTTGTTAAGCGCTCACTACGGGCCAGGCGCTGTACTGAGCGCTGAATAGTAATGATGACTTTCATTAGGCGCTCACAACGGGCCAGGCACTGTACTAAATGCTGAATAATAATGATGGCTTTCATTAAGCGCTCACTATGGGCCACTATGGGCCAGACACTGTACTAAACGCTGAATAATAACGATGGCATTCCTTAAGGGCTTACTACGGGCCAGACACTGTACTAAATGTTGAATAAGAATGATGGCATTCGTTAAGCGCTCACCGCGGGCCAGGCACTGTACTAAACGCTGAATAATAATGATGGCATTTAAGTGCTTATTATGTGCCAGGCGCTGTACTAAGCGCTGGGGTGGTGGAGAAAAAGCATGGCTTGGTGATAAGAGGCCGGGCTTGGGAGTCAGAGGTCGTGGGTTCTAATCCCGGCTCTGATATTTGCCTGCTCTGTGACTTTGGGCAAGTCACTTCTCTTCCCTGTGCCTCAGTTTCCTCTTCTGTCAAATGGGGATGAAGGCCGTGAGCCCCACGGAGGACAAGCTGATGACCCTGTCTCTTCCCCAGCGCTTAGAATATGCTCGGCACATAGGAAGCGCTTGACAAATACCATCATTATTAGTAAAAAACACCATCATCATCCAGCGCTTAAGGAAGTGCTTAACAAATATCATTATTATTAAAAAAAACCCATAATTATCCAGCGCTTAAGACAGCGCTCTGCACATAGAAAGCACTTAACAAATATTGTCATTATTAGTAAAAAAACACCATCATCATCCAGTGCTTAAAACAGCGCTCAGTACATAGAAAGCATTTAACAAATATTGTCATTATTAGTAAAAAAAACCCACCATCATCATCCAGCGCTTAGAACAGTGCTTGGCACATAGGAAGAGCTTAACAAATATTATTATTATTATTTTAAAACCCCAGCATCATCCAGCACTTAGAACAGTACTTGACACATAGGAAGCGCTTTACAAATATTATTATTATTTTTTTTAAAAAAAAAAACCATCATCATCCAGCGCTTAGCAAAGTGCTTGACACATAGGAAGCGCTCAACAAATAGTAGTAGTAGTAGTAGTAAAAAACCCCATCATCATCCAGCGCTTAGAACAGTGCTTGACATATAGGACGCACTTAACAAATATTATTATTATTAGTAAAAAAACCCATCATCATCCAGCGCTTAGAACAGTGCTTGGCACATAGGAAGTGCCAAACAAATATTATTATTATTAGTAAAAAAACCCATCATCATCCAGCGCTTAGAACAGTGCTTGGCACATAGGAAGCGCTCAACAAATATTATTACTATTAGTAGTAAAAAACCCCATCATCATCCAGCGCTTAAAACAGTGCTTGGCACATAGGAAGCGCTTAACAAATATCATTATTAGTAAACAACACCACCATTATCCAGCGCTTAGCACATAGGAAGCGCTTACCAAAGACCGTCATTATTAGTAAAAAAAGCCACCCTCATCATCATCCAGCGCTTAGTAGAGTGCTTGGCACATAGGAAGTGCTTAACAAATATTATTATTATTGTTATTATTTTTAAAAAAACAATCATCCAGAACAGTGCTCGGCACATAGGAAGTGCTCAACAAATATTATTATTATTATTATTTAAAAACCCAATCATCACCCAAGACATAGAACAGTGCACGGCACATAGGAAGGGCTTAACAAATGCTATTATTATTATTATTATTATGTGAATATTATTATTACTATTATTAATGATAATAGACACCATAAGAAATCAAAAAGCGGCTCCGAATCCCTTATTTCCCCAGGGGTAAGGGTCACTGAACCCTCTATTACTCCAGTTTGGCCGGCTGGAGAATCGATTTTTCCGGTTTTAAGGAGCGGAGCCTTTAGGGATTCGGGGCTCTGGTTTTATTTTTCACCTTGAGGTGACCAAGGGGGATAAAAGTCTGTTGGAACAACTTGGGAAGGGAGGAAAACAGGCAAGCCTCGGAATCGCTTCTGGGAAGCGGAGGAGGCCAAATTTATCCTACGAAAATTCTGGAAAATGGAGGGTGGGGAGCTCGATCCTTTGAGGGAAAGAGGGGGCCGGATGGATTCTGGAAAAGGGGGGAGGGCAAGATTTATTCAGGAAAACAGGGGGCTGGATGGATTCTGGAAAGTGGCAGGGGAGTTCGATCCTTTGAGGGAAAGAGGGGGCCGGATGGATTCTGGAAAAGGGGGGAGGTGAGGGCAAGATTCATTCGGGAAAACGGGGTTGGATGGATTCTGGAAAATGGCAGGGGAGTTCGAACCTTTGAGGGAAAGAGGGGGCCGGATGGATTCTGGAAAAGGGGGGAGGTGAGGGCAAGATTCATTCGGGAAAACAGGGGGTTGGATGGATTCTGGAAAAGGGAGGGGGAGGCTAAAGCCTGGCAGGAAAACAGGGAGCTGGATGGAGTCTGGAAAATGGCAGGGGAGGTGAATCCTTTGAGGGAAAGAAGGGGCTGGATGGATTCTGGAAAAGGGGGTGAGGGCAAGATTCACTCAGGAAAACAGGGGGCTGGATGGATTCTGGAAAATGGAGGGAGAGGTTAAATCCTGGCAGGAAAGCAGGGAGCTGGATGGAGTCTGGAAAATGGCAGGGGAGTTCAATCCTTTGAGGGAAAGAGGGGGCTGGATGGATTCTGGAAAGGGGGGGAGGTGAGGGCAAGATTCACTCAGGAAAACAGGGGGCTGGATGGATTCTGGAAAATGGAGGGGGAGGTTAAAGCCTGGCAGGAAAGCAGGGAGCTGGATGGAGTCTGGAAAATGGCAGGGGAGTTCAATCCTTTGAGGGAAAGAGGGGGCTGGATGGCTTCTGGAAAAGGGGGGAGGTGAGGGCAAGATTCATTCAGGAAAACAGGGGGCTGGATGGATTCTGGAAAACGGCAGGGGAGGTGAATCCTTTGAGGGGAAAAAAGGGGCTGGATGGATTCTGGAAAAGGGGGGGTGAGGGCAAGATTCATTCAGGAAAACAGGGGGCTGGATGGATTCTGGAAAATGGCAGGGGAGGCGAATCCTTTGAGGGAAAGAGGGGGCCGGATGGATTCTGGAAAAAGGGGGAGGTGAGGGCAAGATTCATTCAGGAAATCAGGGGGCTGGATGGATTCCGGAAAAGAGCAGGGAGGTTAAATCCTTTCGGGGAAACAAGGGGCCCTGGTCGATTGTGGAAAAGAGGGTGAGGGCAAGATTCATTAGGAAAACAGGGAGCTAGATGGATTCTGGAAAATGGCAGGGGAAGTTCGATCCTTTCAGGGAATCAAGAGGCTAGATGGATTCTGGAAAACGGGGTGAGGGCGAAATTCATTCTGGAAAACCTAGATGGATTCTGGGAATTGGGGGTGAAGTTCAATCCTTTCAGGAATACAGGGGGCTAGATGGATTCTGGGGAATGTGGGGGAAGTTCAATCCTTTCAGCGAAACAGGGAGCTAAGTTGATTCCGGAAAACAAGGTGAGGGCGAAATTCATTCCGGAAAACCTAGATGGATTCTGGGAATTGGGGATGAAGTTCAATCCTTTCAGGGAAACAGGGGGCTAGGTGGATCCTGGAAAAGGGGGTGAGGGCGAAATTCACCGAGGGAAACGTGGGGTTAGCTGGATTCTGGAAAACCGGGACAGTAGATTAATCCTGGGATCACGGGGACCGGCTCGATTCTGGAAATGGCGGGGCCAGATTGATTCCGGAACGGGGGCTGGATCGATTCTGGTAAACAGGAGGCTAAATCTATTCTGGAAAAGAGGGAGATCGATTCACTGGGAAAGGAGGGGGCTCCGATCAATCAGCACAACGAGGCGCTAAATGCAATCAGGGAAAAGGGGGCACTAAATTTCATCCGAAACCCCGGAGGCTAAATTCAATCAGGGAAATCCAGGGGCTAAATTTAGCTCCCGCCTGGGGAAGGAATGAGACCCGCTGGGGATTTCCAGGCCAAGAAGCGGGAAGGGGGGAGGCTGAAGTCAATAATGATTATACCGATGGTATCTGTTGGGCGCTTACTATGCGTGGGACCCTGTACTAAGCGCTGGCAATCCTTCCTGTTCCACTGGGCCTCCGTCTCGCCTCTCTCGCCGCCGAGGCCCGGCCTCCATCCCGCCTCCGGCCTGGAAGGGCCTCCCTCCTCAAACCCCCTGACCGCCCCTCTCCTCCTCCTCCTCCTCCTCCTCCTCCTCCTCCTCCTCCAGGCAGCCTTCCCTGATTGAGCCTTCTCACACCAACCGCCTCCCCGGGCCTCCATCTCATCTGTGTCACCTCTGACCCCCGGCCTCCATCCTCCCTCCGGCCTGCAAGGGCCTCCCTCCTCAAACCCCCCTGACCATCACTCTCTCCTCCTCTTTCACAGCCTGATTGAAGGGACGCCGCCTCCTCCTCCTCCGGGCAGCCCTCCCTGATTGAGCCTTCTAACATCAACCTGCTCCCCGCGCCTCCATCTCGTCTGTCTCGCCTCTGACCCCCGGCCTCCGTCCGGCCTCCCGCCTCCCGCCTCCTCTCCTCCCCCTGACCGTCCCTCTCCTCCTCTTCCTCCTCCTCCTCCTCCGGGCAGCCTTCCATGACTGAGGCCTCTTACGCCCACCTCCTTCCCGGGCCTCCAGCTCACCTCTGTCACCTCTGACCCCCGGCCTCCATCCTGCCTGGAAGGGCCTCCCTCCTCCTCTAATCTCCCTGACCGTCCCTCTCCTCCTCTTTCACAGCCTGATTGAAGGGACGCCCCCTCCTCCTCCTCCGGGCAGCCTTCCCTGATTGAGCCTTCTAACTTCACCCTCCTCCCCGGGCCTCCATCCCGTCACTGTCACCTCTGACCCCCAGCCTCCATCCGGCCTCCGGCCTCCGACGGCCTCCCGCCTCCTCTCATCCCCCTGACCGTCCTTCTCCTCCTCCTCCTCCTCCTCCTCCTCCGGGCAGGCCTCCCTGACCTCCCCCTCTTCTCCATCCCCGCCCCGCTTACCCCCACCTCCATCATTTTCTTTTCTTTCCCTTCCCCTCCGTCTCCCCCCTCTAGACAGTGAAGCTCCTCATGGGCCTCTCTTTATTCTCCTACCGTCCTCTCCCCAGCGCTCAGCACAGCGCCCTGCACACGGGAAGCCCCGGATAACCACGATCGACCCTCCATCTCCCTCCTCTACACGGCCGGCTAGGGCTGATTCCCCTAGCGTCCTCTCGCCAGCGCTTACCGCAGCGCCGGGCGCACAGGAAGCGCTCAGTACATAACGACCGAGTGAGCATTTTCCCTGCAATCCGGTGGTATTTACTGAGCGTTTACCCATGAACAAGAGAACCGTACTAAGCGCCTGGGAGAGTCCAACGCAACCCGAGACACGCTCCCTGCAATCAGTCGCACTTACTGAGCGCTTGGCGTGGGCCGAGCACTCTGCTGAGCGCTTGGGACGATCAATCAGAGGTAGTTAGTGAGGGCAGAGCACTGCGCTAAGCGCTTGGGAGAGCAAAATGGAACAGAATTCATTCATTCAATAGTATTTATTGAGCGCTTACTATGTGCAGAGCGCTGTACTGAGCGCCTGGAATGGACAATTCGGCAACAGAGAGAGACAACCCCTGCCCATGGACGGGCTCACAGTCTAATCAATTAATCAGTGCTATTTACTGAGCGCTTGCTGTGTGCAGAGCACTGTATTAAGCACCTGCGAGAATATAATACAATCAATCCGTGGTATAAATTGAGGGCAGAGCACTGTATGTACTAAGCGCTAGGGGGAGTAATAATAATAATAATGATTATGATGATGACAGTTTTAGGCGCTTACTCTGTGCCGAGCACTGTCCCAAGCGCTGGGGGAGAGATAAGGTCACCGGGTGGTCCCCCGTGGGGCTCCTGGTCTTCATCCCCGTTTGACAGAGGAGGAAACTGAGGCCCAGAGAAGGTGAGTGACTGGCCCAGGGTCACTCAGCGGATGAGGGACGGGATTAGAACCCAGGACCCCCTGTCGACCCGCTAGGCCGCAGTGCTTCGGCTGGTAGACACGTTCCCTGCCCACGACGACCTTACGGTCTAGACGCTATCCACCCCTCAGTGCTATTTACTGAGCGCTTACCGTGTGCAGAGCACCGTACTGAGCGCTCCAAAGCATCAGAGGGAAGCGGCCCGGCAGCCAGAAGGTCCCGGGTTCTAATCTCCGCCGCTTGCCCCCTGCGGGACCTTGGGCGAGTCGCTTCCCCAGCCCTACGTGGGGCAACCCCATGACCTCGTGCCTCCCCCGGCGCTTAGAACAGTGCTCGGCACATGGGAAGCGCTTAACGAAACACCGACGTTATTCTCCGGGCCTCAGTTTCCCTCCTCTGTCAAATGGGGATGAAGACTGGGAGCCCCACGGGGGACAAATACTCTGTCTCCCAGCGCTCAGAACAGTGCTTGGCACATAGCGCTTAGCAAATATCATTATTATTACGATTATTATTACTGGCAAATGCCATCATTATGTATTTATTTCTTCCCCCCACCAGTCACAGATCCTCAGAGCAGGATTCCACCTTCAAAAACCGTCTTTTCTTCGGGAAAAACACCGCCCAACGACCCCTCTGTTCTCCCCCCCACCTTATTGACTCTAATTTTATTCCCATTATTCGCTCTCAACCGGCCCCGACACCTCTGGGAGAGGGAGGGAAAAAGAAAAAAGAGTCTATAAATAATAAAATCCGGCCGGAAAGGGGGAGAGGTCGAAAGGTGGAGAGGCAGAAATGCTTAAAAAGTTCAGGTAATTGAGACGGACAGGTGTAATTTCACCCCGGGAGACGGAGGGCGAGGGGAGGAGGGCTTAAAGCCGGCGGTGGGGAAAATAAATAAATATAATTTTCCCCTCCGGACGCTCCGATTCGAAACAGCAGAGGCCAAAAACGCGCCAGGCGGGCTTGACCTCACGTACATATAATCTGGGAGGAAAGCGCGGCGGCGCAGACTTCAAAGGCCGCGTTTGGAAAATGTGTTTTATTTCTTATTTGGGGGGGGGCTGATGGTTCCGACTCATCTAGGAAGGGAAAAAAGGAGGAAAATCGCCCTTGCCCGAAGGAAAGGATGGGAAAAATGAGGGGTATTGGCCGCTCCCAGGCCCTGGGCCTCGCCGCTTAAACACCACGGTGGTGTTTTTAGGAGCTTACTATGTGCCCAGCACCGTAATAATAATAATCTTGGTATTTGTTAAGCGCTTTCCATGTGCCGAGCACTGTTCTAAGTGCTGGGGGAGAGGCAGGGTCATCAGGGTGACACACGTGGGGCTCCCGGTCTCCATCCCCATTTGACGGATGAGGAAACTGAGGCCCAGGAAATAATAATCATAATAATGTTGGTATTTGTTAAGGGATTACTATGTGCAGAGCACTGTTCTAAGCGCTGGGGCGGATACAGGGCCCCCCGGTCTTCATCCCCATTGGACAGAGGAGGGAAACTGAGGCCCAGAGGAGGGAAGTGACCGGTCCAAGGTCACCCAGAGGACCAGGGGCGGGCCGGGATTAGAACCCACGACCTTCTGCCTCCCAGGCCCGGGTTCGACCCGCGAGGCCGCCCTCGCTTCTTCCGGCCGAGGAGAAAGGCAGAACCGGCTGAGGCAGATTCTTCCCGGGAGACCTAAAAAGGTTATTTTTAAAATAACCGCTGGAAAATCAAAAATAAAAATGAAGAGTGCCGTCGATCGATACCCGCGAAACACGTTCTCCTCACCCAGCATTCAAGGAAATTTTATCGCGTCGATAAAAAGACGCTAAATGGCTTTACCTATAGGAGAGAATACTAACCGGGGTATCTGTCGGGCGCTCACTATGTTCCGGGCACTGTGCTGAGCGCCGGGGTGGACGCGAGCAAGTCGGGTGGGACCCAGGCCCCGGCCTCCATCCCCGTTTTCCAGAGGAGGGAAGCGAGGCCCGGAGGAGTGAAGAGACTTGCCCAGGGTCACGCAGCGGACAAGGGGCAGAGCGGGATTAGAACCCAGGACCCTCTGACTCCCAGGCCCCGGCGCGACCCGCTAGGCCCCGCTGCTTCGCCTCAGACGTCTTCTCCCAACCCAGCAGGCCAGGAAATTTTATGGCGTCGATTAAAAAAGAGCCTAAATCGCTTGATCTTTTTCCTTCCTCCATTCAGTCGCATTGATTGAGCGCTTCCCGGGTGCAGAGCACTGTACTAAGCGCTGGGGAAACCACAATACCGCAATATCTTAGGTCACAGAAGAGGATATTTACCATGCGACGGGAGATCTCTTGAGGGAAGGACGTCACCTTCAACTGCCGGATTTATTGAGACCCCTTCTAGCCTGGGAGCTCGTTGTGGGCAGGGAAGGTATGGACGCTTAGTACAGGGCTCTGCACCCAGGAAGCGCTCAATAAATAGCACTGAATGAGGAGCAGCGTGGCTCAGTGGAAAGATCACGGGATTGGGAGTCAGAGGCGATGAGTTCGAATACCAGCTCTGCCACTTGTCAGCTGTGTGACTGTGGGCAAGTCACTTCACTTCTCTACCTCAGTTCCCTCATCTGTAAAATGGGGATGAAGACTGTGAACCTCATATGCACGGGCTTTGGAGTCAGGGCTCATGAGTTTGAATCCCAGCTCTGCCACTTGTCAGCTGTGTGACTGTGGGCGAGTCACTTCACTTCTCTGGGCCTCAGTTCCCTCATCTGTAAAATGGGGATTAAGACTGTGAGCCCCACGTGGGACAACCTGATTCCCCTGTGTCTACCCCAGCGCTTAGAACAGTGCTCGGCACATAGTAAGCGCTTAACAAATACCAACATTATTATTATTATTATGTGGGACGACCTGATTCCCCCGTGTCTACCCCAGCGCTTAGAACAGTGCTCTGCACATAGTATGGGCTTAATAAATACCAACATTATTTTCTTTTTCTCCGACTTTCTCGCTTGCTCCTTCTCTACCTCCTTTCTCTCCCTCCCCTCTCATTCTCTTTTTCTCCGTCATTTTCTCTCCATTTCAGTCCCTGTTTCCCGTCTCTCTCGTCCTCTTTCTCCCTATCTCTTTTTCTCTCTCCCCCTTTCATTCTCTTTTTCTCTCTCGCTTTCTCTCTCCCCCCTCTCTTTCATTCTTTTTCTCTCTCGCTTTCTCTTTTTCTCTCTCCCCCTTTCATTCTCTCTTTCTCTCTCGCTTTCTCTCTCCCCCCTCTCTCTTTCATTCTTTTTCTCTCTCCCCCTTTCATTCTCTTTTTCTCTCTCGTTTTCTACCTCTCTCTCCCCCTCATTCTTTTTCTCTTTCGCTTTCTCTCTCCCATCTCTTTCATTCTTTTTCTCTCAATTTCTATCTCTTTTTCTCCTCTCATTCTTTTTCCCTCTTGCTTTCTCTTTTTCTCTCTCTTCCCCTCTCTCATTCTCTTTTTCTCTCTCCCCTCTTTTTCATTCTTTTTCTCTCGCTTTCTATCTCTTTCTCTCTCCTCTCATTCGTTTTTCTCTCTCTCCCCTCTTTCATTCTCTTTTTCTCTCTCGCTTTCTATCTCTTTTTCTCTCTCTCCCCTCTTTCATCCTCTTTTCTTTTTCGCTTTCTCTTTTTCTCTCTCCCCTCTCTTATTCTCTTTTCTCTCTCCTCTCTTTCATTCTTTTTCTCTCTCGCTTTCTCTTTTCTCTCTCTCCCCTCTCTCTCATTCTGTTTTTCTCTCTCCTCTCTTTCATTCTTTTTCTCTCTCGCTTTCTCCTTTTTCTCTCTCCCCTCTCATTCATTCTTTTTCTCTCACTTTCTATCATTTTTTCTCTCTCGTCTCTTTCATTCTCTTTTCTCTCTCATTTTCTATCTCCCCCCTCATTCTTTTTCTTTTTCTCTCACCTCTTTCATTCTCTTATTCTCTCAAGCTTTCTCTCGTTCTCTCTCCCCTCTTTCATTCTTTTTCTCTTTCTTTTTTTCTCTCTCCCCTCTCTTTCATTCTTTTTCTCTCACTTTCTATCTCTTTTTCTCTCTCCCCCTCTTTCATTCTTTCTCTCTCACTTTCTATGTTTTTCTCTCTCCCCTCTTTTTCTCTTTTGCTTTCTATCTCTTCTCATTCTCTTTTTCTCTCTCGCTTTCTATCTTTTTCTCTCTCCCTTTCAATCTCTTCTCATTCTCTTTTTCTCTCTCGCTTTTTATCTTTCTCTCTCCCCCCCCTTCGTTCTCTTTTTCTCCCTCACTTTCTATCTTTTTTTCTCTCACCCCTCTTTCATTGTTTTTCTCTCTCCCCTTTCTTTCGCTCTTTTTCTCTCTCTCCCCTTTCTTTCATTCTTTTTCTCTCTCTTTTTCTCTCCACCCTTTCATTGCCTTTTCCTCTGTCACCTTCTCTCTATCTCATTCTCCCTTTCTCTGTCTCTCTCATCCTCTTTTTTCCCTGGCTCGGTCTCTTTGTCTCTCTCTCGATCCCTTTCCCACCCACCCCCCCGTCTCTTTCTCTGATCCCCTTTTTCCTGGTCACATCCTCTCTGTCTCACTGTCTCTCATTTTCCTTTTCACTCTTTCTTTTTCTCCGTCTCTTTTGTCTTTTTTCTCTCTCACTTTTTCTTTCATTCTCTTTTTCTCTGATGCTTTTTCTCGGTCTCATTCTGTCTTATTCACCTTTTCACTGGCTCTTTTCTCTGTCTTTTTTGTATCTATCTTTTTCTCTCATTTTCTTTTTCTGGCATTTCTCTGCCTCATTCTTTTTTTCTCTGCCTTTCTCATTCTCTTTTTCATTGGCTGTAGCTTCCACTCTCTTATTTTTCTGTGTTTTCCTCTGACTCTTTTTCTCATTCCTCAGTCTCCTTTTCCCCTTCTCTATCACCTCTCATTCTCTTTTCCTCTGTCTCTCACTCTCTTTTTCACTGACTCTGGCTCTTTGTCACTTTTTTGTCCTTTTCTCTGACATTTTCTTTGTCTCTGTCACTTTTTCTCTATTTTTCCTCTCTTTTCCTCCATCTTTATCACTTTTCCCTCTGTTTCTTTCTCTTATTCTCTTTTGCTGTCACATTCTGTCCCATTCTCTTTTTCTCCGTCTCTGACACATTCTCTTTTTTTTAACTTTTTCTCTCTCCTTTTCTCAATCCCTTTTTCTCTCCTTTACTCATTCTCTTTCTCCTTATCTCTCATTCTTTTTCTCTGTCTTTCCTTTTCTCATCCCCTTTTTCTCTCTCCTTTTCTCTTTCATTCTTTTTCTGTCTCTTTTCTCTCATTTCCTTTTTCTCTGTACTCATTCTTTTTTTCTTCTTCCCTCATTTTCTTTTCTCTCTCCTTTTCTCATTTTTTTTCCTCTGGGTCTTTGTCTCTCTTTCTCTCTTGTACTTTACTTTCCCAAGCACTTAGTACTAGTGCTCTGCACACAGTAAGCGCTCAATAAATACAGTTGACTTGATTCGGTCACTTTCTCTGTCTCAATTCTCTTTTTCTCTGTCTTTCTGCCTCTTTCACTGGCTCTTTCTCCATCTCTTTTTCTCACTGTCTTTTTCTCCATCCTTTTCTCTCCATCTCTTTCTCTGTGGGTGTCTCTCTCTCTCTCTCTCATTCTCTGGCTCCTTCTCTTTTTCCTGTTTCTTTCTGTCTCTGACTCTCTCTGTCCCTTTATTTCTATCACATTCCCTTTATCTCGCATTCTCTTTTTCGCTGGTTCTGTCCTTCTTTCTGTTTCTTCTCCTTGTCTCCTTCTCTTTCTCTCTGTCTCCTTTTCTTTCTCTACATCTCTTTCTCTGTCTCTTTTGTCTGTCTCATTCTCCCTCTCTATCTCTCTCATTCTCTTTTTCTCTGTCTCTTTCACTCCTTTTCTTCCTCTCATTTTCTTTCTCCCTGACTCTCTTTTTCTCATTTTCTTCTTTTTCCTGTCTCTTTCACTCCTTTTTCTCCCTCATTCTTTCTCCCTGACTGTCTCTTTCTGTCCCGTTTTCTTCTTTTTCTCTTCTGCTCATTTTCTCTCTCATTCTCTTCCTCCCTGATCCTTTCTGTTTCTGTCTCTTTTTCCGTCTCTTCCTCTGATTCTCTTTCTCCCTTTCTTTCTCATTCCCCCTGAGTTTATTTTCACTCATTTTCTTTCACTCATTCTTTCTCCCTATCTCTCTCATTTTCTTCTTTTTCTCATCTTTCATTCTCTCTCTCCTTGCCTCACTCATTTTCTTCCTCTCATTCTCTCTCTCCCTCTTTTTCTCATTTTCTTCTTTTTCTCTATCTCTTTCACTCCTTTTCTCTCATTCTTTCTCCCTGACTGCCTTTCTGTCCCATGTTGTTCTTTTTCTCTCTTTCACTCATTTTCTTTCTCTCAGACCCTCTTTTCTCTGTCTCTTTCACTCATTTTCTCTCATTCTTTCTCCCTGACTGCCTTTCTGTCCCATGTTGTTCTTTTTCTCTCTTTCACTCATTTTCTTTCTCTCATTCTCTTTCTCCCCTGACCCTCTTTTCTCTCTCTCTTTGTCCCTGACTTTCTCTATCTCTGTCTCGTTTTCCCCGTCTCTTCCTCTCATTCTCTTTGTCCCTGCCTCTCTCTGTCTCTTCTTCTTGGACTTTCTCCCTGACTCACTTCCCTTTTTCTCCATCTCTCTCCCTCTTTCTTCTCCTTCTCCATCTCTGTCTCTCTCATTCTCTTCCTCTCTTTGTCTCTCTGGCACTTCCCCTTTGTCTCTCGCTCTCTCTGATTCCCTCACCGTCTCTTGGGCTCTCTTTTTCAGTCTCTGTCTCCCTCTTTCTATCTCTGTCTCCGGGTCTTTCCGACCGTCTCTTTCTCTCTGTTTCCACCTGTCTCTTTTTTGCCATCTCTTTCCCCTTGTGTCTCATTATTCATTCATTCAATAGTATTTATTGAGCGCTTACTGTGTGCAGAGCAGAGCACTGTACTAAGCGCTTGGAATGGGCATTATCTCTTCATCTCTTCAGTGGAAAGAGCCCGGGCTTTGGGAATCAGAGGTCATGGGTTCGAGTCCCGGCTCTGCCACTTGTCAGCTGGGTGACTGTGGGCGAGTCACTTCGCTTCTCTGTGCCTCAGTGACCTCATCTGGAAAATGGGGATGAAGCCTGTGAGCCTCACGTGGGACAACCTGATGACCCTGGATCTCCCCCAGCGCTTATCACAGTGCTCGGCACATAGTAAGCGCTTAACAAATACCAACGTCGTTATTATTATTATCATCTTCATCCTGCTCTCTGTCTCTTTAGCTCTGTCTCCCCTTCTTCCTCTCCTTCTTGTCCCTCTACCCCTTTTTCTTTCTCCGTCCCTTTCAGTCAAGGGCTCCAAGTGCAAATCACCGTGCTGGGCACTGGGGAGCGTCCAGTAGAGTCAGCAGACGCAGTCCCTGCCCTCGAGGAGCCGGCGGTCTACTGTGTGCGGAGCACCGGGCCGGGCGGGGGAGAGGACCATCCAATAAGTAGGACACGACCCCGGCCCCCAAGGAGCTGGTGGCCTGTGTGCAGAGCACTGGGCTGAGCGCTGGGGAGAGGCGCTCATAAAAATCACAACCGGGGCAGAGGAGGAGCTGCTCAAATAGTCAAGTTGGCAAGAATGCGCCGGGAAGAGCCGCGAGGAGGAGGGATTGTACTGGACTCCACCAAGGGCTTAGCCCAGTGCTGTGCACTCTGCAAGCACCGCAGAAATACCTTCCTTTTGGTCGAAGGGCTGCTCACCCCAGGGCTTTTACAGTGCTCCGCACCCAGGGAACGATCAGTAAAGACCGGGAAACGGAGGCACAGGGAAGCGAAGAGACTTATCTGAGGTCACACGGCAGACGGGTGGAGGAGGGGGGATTAGAACCCAGGACCCTCTGACTCCCAGGCCCGGGCTCGTCCCCCTGGGCCACCTTGTTTCTCTAAGACGAGTGAAGGGACTCGTCCAAGGTCACACAGCAGACAAAAGGGCAGAGTCAGGATGATAATGATAATAACCGTGGGACGTGTTAAGGGCTTAGTGTGTGCCAAGCACCGCACTAAGCGCTGCGGTGGATCCAACCAAGATGGATCCGGCCCATATGACAGATGAAGGGAACCGAGGCCCAGAGAAGTGAGGTGACTTGCCCAAGGTCACACAGCAGACCAGCGGTGGAGCCCGGATTAGAACTCATGACCTTCTGACGGCCGGACCCGGGCTCTACCCACTAGGCCACGCTGCTTCCCACAATAAAGAAATCACCCGCGATCTGATCAGGCATAAATGATGAAAAAAAAGGAGAAGGAAAGGAGAAGGAAAGGAAAGGAAAGGAAAGGAAAGGAAAGGAAAGGAAAGGAAAGGAAAGGAAAGGAAAGGAAAGGAAAGGAAAGGAAAGGAAAGGAAAGGAAAGGAAAGGAAAGGAAAGGAAAGGAAAGGAAAGGAAAGGAAAGGAAGGAGAGAGAGAGAGAGAGAGAGAAGAGAGAGAAGAGAGAAGGAAGGAAGGAAGGAAGGAAGGAAGGAAGGAAGGAAGGAAGGAAGGAAGGAGGAAGGAAGGAAGGAAGGAAGGAAGGAAGGAAGGAAGGAAGGAAGGAAGGAAGGAAGGAAGGCAAAGGGAAGGAAAAAGGAAGGAAAAGGAAGGAAAGGAAGGAAGGGAAAAGAATGATGAAGAAAGATGAAAAAATACATTAAAATTCTTAAATAGTTTCTTAAATAGTTTCTTAAATAGTTTGGGGCCCAGCAGGGGAAAATTAAGAGAGTCATTAGGAAAAGAAATGGATTGTCTTTGGGGGATAAGAAACCGTCACTTCGGATGAAGAATTTTGATTTGATTTTCCTGGAGAAGGAATGAATAGACATCGTGGAAATAATCAGCTCCGAGTGACTCTCATTTATCTTGATGCACGTGGGGAAGGGAAATTCCTATCAAGATAGAGTGTACCTGATGGTAATGATTATTAGTATTAGGCTATTTGTTGGGCTCTTAGTCTGTGCCAGGCACCGTACTAAGCGCTGGGGGGGATACAAGCAAATCGGGTTGGACAGAGGCCCTGTCCCATGTGGGGCTCACTTTCTAGGGAGGAGGGAGAGCTGGGATTTTAAAAAAAAATTATTATTATTCATTGTTCAGCACTTACTCCGTGTCAGGCACTGTGCTAAGCGTTGGAGGAGATACAAGCTCATCAGGTGGGACACAGGCCCTGTCGCCCGGGAGCTCATGTTCTAATATTAATAAACATAATATTTAAGTGTTTTCCATGTGCGAGAAACTGTATTAAGTGCCGGGGTAGAGACAAGATCATCCCAGGCCCTGTTCCACATGGGGCTCGGGCTTGAACTGGGGCTGCATGCTTTGCGTATTAAAGAATGAAAGAAGATAAATGAATTTAAAATGAAATAGATAAGATAAAGTAAGGGAAATTAAATAAAAGAAAACAAATAAAATGTAAAATAAAACAGAATGAATAAAATAACATAAGGTAACAGAGAATAAAACAAATGAAAAATAAAGTTGATAAAATAATATAAAATGAGTTACAAAACAAGTAAAATAACCTAAAATAAAGTAAAATGCAATAAAACAACAAAATAAAATAAAACAAAGTAAAACAAATGAAATACCTGAAATAGAAAACGGATAGAATAAAAAATAGCAAAAGAAAACCCAGTAAAACAAAGTAAAACAAATGAAATAACAGAAAATCAAGTCAAACAAAGAAACAGAAAGGAAAGGAGAGGAAAGGGAAGGGAAGAAAAAAGAAGAAAAGAGAAGAGGAGAGAAAAGAAAAGGAGAAGAAAGGAGAGGAAAGGGCAGAGAAGAAAAGAGAAAGGGAAGAGAAGAGAAGGCGACAAAAAGAAAGGAGAGGAGAGGGAAGAGAAGGGAAGAGAAAAGAGGAGAGAAAAGAAAAGGAGAGGGAAGAGAAGGGAAGGGAAAAGAGAAGGAAAGAAAAGGAAAGAAAAGGGAAGGGAAGAAAAGAGAAGAGGAGAGAAAATAAAAGGAAAGGAGAGGGAAGGAGAAGAAAGGAGAGGGAAGGGAAGAGAAGAAGAGAGAGAAGAGGGGAGAAAAGGAAAGGAGAAGAAAGGAGAGGGAAGGGAAGAGAAAAGGGGAGGGAGGAGAAAAGGGAAGGGAAAGGAAAGGAGAAGAAAGGAGAGGGAAGAGAAGAAAAGAGGAGAGAAAAGGAAAGGCGAAGAAAGGAGAGGGAAGGGAAGAGAAAAGAGGAGGGAGGAGAAAAGGGAAGGGAAAAGAAAGGAGAAGAAAGGAGAGGGAAGAGAAGAAAAGAGAAGAGGAGAGAAAAGGAAAGGAGAAGAAGGGAGAGGGGAGGGAGGAGAAAAGGGAAGGGAAAGGAAAGGAAGAAAAGAGAAGAGGAGATCAAAGGAAAGGAAAGGAGAAGACAGGAGAGGGAAGGGAAGAGAAGAAGAGAGAAAAGGAAAGGAGAAGAAAGGAGAGGGAAGGGAAGAGAAAAGGGGAGGGAGGAGAAAAGGGAAGAGAAAAGAGAAGAAAAGAAGTGAAAAGAGGAGAGAAAAGAAAAGGGAAGGGAAGAAAAGAGAAGAGAATGAAAGAAAACGAAAGGCGAAGAAAGGAGAGGGAAGAGAAGAAAAGAGAGAAAAGGTGAGGAAAGAAGATAGGAGAGGGAAGGGAAGAAAAGAAAAGGAGAGACAAGGAAAGGAGAGGGAAGAGAAAAGAGAAGTAAAGGAGAGAAGAGGAAAGGAGAGAAAAGAAAAGGAAAAGGAAAGGGAGAGAGAAAAGGAGAAGAGGAGAAGAGGAAAGGAGATGAGAGAGGTGCCTCCATAAAGGTCTGGTCTTGGGGAGCCGCCCCCCCCCCCCCCCCCCATCGTTGGGGAGAAAATGCTCTTTTTTCTCTTTCCTGCTCCTTTTTCGAAGCTCCGGGAGGCGAACCCTGACCCCTGGTGGCCTCCCCGGGGACCTGCCCACCCTCTCTCTCCTCCCTCCTCCTCCTGGCGCTCACTACAGTGCCCCGCACAGCGGACGCGCTCAGTAAGTGCCACCGATGACTGACTGATGCACGGCTGCCTCCCCCTCTAGACCCTCAGCTCGTTGTGGGCAGGGCTGGTCTCTGCTCATTCCTCTCCCGAGCGCTTAGTCCAGTGCTCTGCACAGAGGAGGCGCTCAGTAAATACCAGCGATGATCGATGGGTTCATCGACGCCTCTCCCTCTAGTGTGAGCTCGTGGCGGGGGGCCGGTCTATCCATTCTGCTGTATTGGACTCCCCCAGGCGCTCCGCCCGGTGTTCTGCACACAAGAAGCGCTCAATAAATAGCACTGATTATCATGCACCAAGCGTGGGGGAGACACACAGTCTAAGGGGGAGGGGAAGGAGCAGGGTTTGAGTCTCTGTTTTACAGAAGGGGAAACTGAGGCCCAGAAAAGGGATGTGACTCGCCCAAGGTCACAGAGGGGACAAGCGGCGGAGCCGGGAGGAGGATCCGGGTCCTCTGACTCCCACCCCAGGCTCTACCCACTAGGCCACACTGCTTCTCTCGGGAGCAGTTGTCTCTCGGGGTCATTGTCTCTCAAGGGTCAGTGTCTCTCAGGAGCTAATGTCTCTCAGGAGGCCGGTGTCTCTCGGGGGTCAGTGTCTCTCGTGGATTGGCATCTCTCGGGGTCCTGTGTCTCTCTAGGAGTGTCTCTATGAGGCCTGTGTCTCTCCGGGGCCGGTGTCTCTGATTGATGTCTCTCAGAGGCCAGTGTCTCTCAGGAGACTGATGTCTCTGTGGGGG
This sequence comes from Ornithorhynchus anatinus, assembly GCF_004115215.2. NCBI lineage: Eukaryota > Metazoa > Chordata > Mammalia > Monotremata > Ornithorhynchidae > Ornithorhynchus > Ornithorhynchus anatinus. The sequence goes on from NC_041753.1 coordinate 70,055,019, forward strand.
GGCCGGTGTCTCTCTAGGAATAGGTGTCTCTGTGAGACCTGTGTCTCGCGGGAGCTGATGTCTCTCAGAGATTGGTGTCTCTCAGGAGGCCGGTGTCTCTTGGGGGTCAATGTCTCTCATTGATTGGCGTCTCTCAGGGTCCCGTGTCTCTCTAGGAGTAGGTGTCTCTGTGAGGCCCTGTGTCTCTCAGGGGCCAGGGTCTCTGATTGATGTCTCTCAGGGGGCCAGTGTCTCTCGGGAGACTGATGTCTCTGTTAGGGCCCGGTGTCTCTCTAGGAGTAGGTGTCTCTGTGAGGCCTGTGTCTCTCAGGGGGCTGATGTCTCTCTGGAGGCCGGTGTCTCTCGGACATCGGTGTCTCTCATTGATTGGGATCTCTCGGGGTCCCATGTCTCTCTAGGAGTAGGTATCTCTGTGAGGCCCATATCTCTCGGGGGCCGCTGTCTCTATGATGTCTCTCAGGGGGCCAATGTCTCTCAGGGGGCTGATGTCTCTCAGAGATTGGTGTCTCTCAGGGGCCGGTGTCTCTCGGGGGTCAGTGTCTCTCATGGATTGGCATCTCTCGGGTGTCTCTCATGGATTGGTGTCTCTCTAGGAGGTGTCTCTGTGAGGCCTGTGTCTCTTGGGGCCAGGTGTCTCTCTGATGTCTCTCAGGGGCCAGTGTCTCTCAAGACGCCTGTGTCTCTCAGGGGGCTGATGTCTCTCATATTGGTGTCTCTCGGGGGTCAGTGTCTCTCATGGATTGGCATCTCTCGGGGGTCCCATGTCTCTCTAGGAGCAGGTGTCTCTGTGAGCCCTCTGTCTCTCAGGGGCCACTGTCTCTCAGATTGATGTCTCTCAGGGGGCCGGTGCCTCTCAGGAGACTTATGTCTCTGTGGGGGGCCGGTGTCTCTCTAGGAGTAGGTGTCTCTGTGAGGCCTGTGTCTCTCGGGAGCTGATGTCTCTCAGAGATTGGTGTCTCTCAGGAGGCTGATGTCTCTCGGGGGTCAGTGTCTCTCGTGGGCTTGGCATCTCTTGGGGTCCTGTGTCTCTCTAGGAGTAGGTGTCTCTGTGAGGCCTGTGTCTCTCGGAAGCAGATGTCTCTCAGGGGCTGCTGTCTCTTAGGAGGCCAGTGTCTCTTGGGGGTTATTGTCTCTCGAGGAATGGCATCTCTCGGGGCCCCGTGTCTCTCTAGGAGTAGGTGTCTCTGTGAGGCCTGTGTCTCTCAGGGACCAGGATCTCTCTGATGTCTCTCAGGGGGCCAATGTCTCTCAGGAGCCCTGTGTCTCTTAGGGGGCTGATGTCTCTCAGAGATTGGTGTCTCTCAGGAGGCCGGTGTCTCTCGGGGGTCAGTGTCTCGTGGATTGGCAACTCTCGGGGCTCCGTGTCTCTCTAGGAATAGGTGTCTCTGTGAGGCCTGTGTCTCTCGGGAGGTGATGTCTCTCAAGAGGCCGGGGTCTCTTGTAGATTGGTATCTCTCAGGGCCCCATGTCTCTCTAGCAATAGGTGTCTCTGTGAGGCCCGTGTCTCTCAGGGGCCAATGTCTCTCATGGATTGGCATCTCTCGGGGCCCCGTGTCTCTCTAGCAGTAGGTGTCTCTGTGAGGCATGTGTCTCTCAGGGGCCGGTATCTCTGAATGATGTCTCTCAGGAGGCCTGTGTCTCTCAAGGGTCAATGTCTCTCATGGATTGGCATCTCTTGGGGTCCTGTGTCTCTCTAGGAGTAGGTGTCTCTGTGAGGCCTGTATCTCTCAGGGGGCCGGTATCTCTCTGATGTCTCTCAGGGGCCAGTGTCTCTCAGGAAGCCTGTGTCTCTCAGGGGCTGATGTCTCTCAGAGATTGGTGTCTCTCAGGAGGCCGGTGTCTCTCGGGGGTCAGTGTCTCTCATGGATTGGCATCTCTCGGGGTCCCGTGTCTCTCTAGGAGTAGGTGTCTCTGGGAGGTCTGTGTCTCTCCGGGGCTGGTGTCTCTGATGTCTCTCAGGGGGCCAGTGTCTCTCAGAAGACTGATGTCTCTATGAGGGCCCGGTCTCTTGCTAGGCGTAGGTGTCTCTGTGAGGCCTGTGTCTCTCGGGAGCTGATGTCTCTCAGGAAGATGGTGTCTCTTGTGGATTGGCATCTCTCGAGGCCCCGTGTCTCTCTAGGAGTAGGTGTCTCTGTGTGGCTTGTGTCTCTCGGGAGTTGATGTCTCTCAGAGATTGGTATCTCTCAGGAGGCCGGTGTCTCTCGTGGGTCAATGACTCTCATGGATTGGCATCTCTCAGGGCCCCATGTCTCTCTAGCAGTAGGTGTCTCTGTGAGGCCTGTGTCTCTCAGGCGCCGGTGTCTCTGATTGATTTCTCTCAGGGGCCCAGTGTCTCTCAGAGATTGGTGTCTCTCAGGAGGCCGGTGTCTCTCAGGGGTCAATGTCTCTCATGGATTGGCATCTCTTGGGGTCCCATATCTCTCTAGGAGTAGGTGTCTCTGTGAGGTCTGTGTCTCTCAGGGGCAGGTGTCACTGATTGACATCTCTCAGGGGGCCAGTGTCTCTCAGACATTGGTGTCTCTCAGGGGTCAATGTCTCTCATGGATTGGCATCTCTCGGGGTCCCGTATCTCTCTAGGAGTAGGTGTCTCTGTGAGGCCTGTGTCTCTCTGGGGGCCGGGGTCTCTCTGATGTCTCTCAGGGGGCTGATGTCTCTCAGAGATTGGTGTCTCTCAGGAGGCCGGTGTCTCTAGGGGGTCAGTGTCTCTCATTGATTGGCATCTCTCGGGGTCCTGTGTCTCTCTCTCAGTAGGTGTCTCTGTGAGGCCTGTGTCTCCCACGGGGCTGATGTCTCTCAGAGATTGGTGTCTCTCAGGAGGTCGGTGTCTCTCGGGGATCAATGTCTCTCATGGATTGGCATCTCTCAGGGCCCCATGTCTCTGTAGCAGTAGGTGTCTCTGTGAGGCCTGTGTCTCTCAGGAGCCAGTGTCTCTGACTGATGTCTCTCAGGGGGCCTGTGTCTCTCAGGAGCCAGTGTCTCTGACTGATGTCTCTCAGGGGGCCAGTGTCTCTCAGGAGGCCTGTGTCTCTCAGGAGGCCTGTGTCTCTGTGGGAGGCTGGTGTCTCTCAGAGGTTCAGTGTCTCTGAGGGCCGGGGTCTCTCAGACCAATGTCTCTCAGGGGGCTGATGTCTCTGTGGGGGGCCAGTGTCTCTCGGAGATTTGCTGTCTCTCAGAGGGTCGATGTCTCTCAGGGGTCTGATGTCTCTTTGCGGCTGATGTCTCTGTGGTGGGAGAGGGGTCTCTCAGAGGTTCGGTGTCTCTCTGGAGTCCGATGTCTCTCAGCTGGCTGATGTCTCTGTGGGGGAGCCGGGGTCTCTTAGAGGTTCAGTGTCTCTCAGGGGGCCAATGTCTCTGTGGGGGGGGGACCGTGGTCTCTCAGGGGGCCAATGTCTCTCAGGGGGTCTGTGTCTCTCGGGGGACAATGTCTCTGTGGGGGGACCGTGGTCTCTCAGGGGGCCAATGTCTCTCAGGGGGCCTGTGTCTCTCAGAGGGACAATGTCTCTGTGGGGGGACCAATGTCTCTCAGGGGGCTTGTGTCTCTCAGGGGACAATGTCTCTGTGAGGGGACCGGGGTCTCTCAGGGGCCAATGTCTCTCAGGGGGTCTGTGTCTCTCAGAGGGACGTCTCTGTGGGGGACCGTGGTCTCTCAGGGGGCCAATGTCTCTCAGAGGGCCTGTGTCTCTCAAGGGGACAACGTCTCTGTGGGGGACCGGGGTCTCTCAGGGGCCAATGTCTCTCAGAGGGACAACATCTCTGGGGGACCGGGGTCTCTCAGGGGCCAATGTCTCTCAGAGGGCCTGTGTCTCTCAGGGGGCTATCTCTGTGGGGGGGCCGGGGTCTCTCAGAGGTTCCTTGTCTCTCAGGGGGCCAATGTCTCTCGGAGGGCTAATGTCTCTGTGGGGGGGCCGGGGTCTCTCAGGGAGCCTGTGTCTCTCAGAGGGACAATGTCTCTGTGGGGGGACGGTGGTCTCTCAGGGGGCCAATGTCTCTCAGGGGGCCTGTGTCGCTCAGAGGGACAATGTCTCTGTGGGGGGACCGTGGTCTCTCAGGGGACCAATGTCTCTCAGAGGGCCTGTGTCTCTCAGGGGACAATGTCTCTGTGGGGGGACCGGGGTCTCTCAGGGGGCCAATGTCTCTCAGTGTGCCTGTGTCTCTCAGGGGACAATGTCTCTGTGGGGGGACCGGGGTCTCTCAGGGGGCCAATGTCTCTCAGAGGTTCGTTGTCGCTCAGGGGACCAATGTCTCTCAGAGGGCCTGTGTCTCTCAGGGGGGCAATGTCTCTGTGGGGGACCGTGGTCTCTCTGGGGGCCAATGTCTCTCAGGGGGCTAATGTCTCTGTGGGTGGGCCAGGGTCTCTCGGGGGCAATGTCTCTCAGGGCCCGAGGTCTCTCACGGGGCCTGTGTCTCTCAGGAAGCCTGTGTCTCTTGGGAGCTAATGTCTCTGTGGGGGGGCCAGGGTCTCTCAGTGGGCCAATGTCTCTTGGGGGGCCTGTGTCTCTCAGGGGGCTGATGTCTCTGAGGGGAGCCAGGGTCTCTCAATGGGCCAATGTCTCTCAGGGGGCTGATGTCTCTGTGGGGGGGGGGTGTCTCTTCACCTGGAGCAGAGACTGGGCCTCCCTTCCGCCTCCTCTACTGTTTTCGGGGACCACCCCCCTTGCAGGCCCCTTCAGGGCAGGACTCGAACCCGGCCCCCGCGGGTCCGGGACGAAGAGGGCGACCAGCAGGGACGATGATGGTCTTTGTGAAGCGCTTACTCTGAGGCGGGCACTGTACTGAGCGCTGTCTTTTGGGTGAGATCTGTCCCCCGGGGCGGAGGGGGCTCCCAATTCCATCTCCCCGGGCCTCAGTTTCCCCCCCGGACAAGGCGGGGGTCCAGGGATCAGGTCTGAGCCGACGGTCCCGTGTCTCCCCCAGTGCTCGGCACAGTGCTCGGCACAGAGTCTCGGAACTGTCCCTGTGGTTGGGGAGGCCGCAAAAGCTGGGTTGGGGAGCACTGTCTTAGGAGCAGGAGGAGCACTTAGAGGAATGGGAGGAGCAGTCTTTAGGAGCGGGAGGAGCACCGACTTAGGAGCAAGAGGAGCACTGACTTAGGGGCAGGAGGAGCACTGTCTATAGGAAGGTGAGGAGCACAGTCTTTAGGAAGAGGAGCACTGTCTTCGGAGCGGGAGGAGCAATGTCTTTAGGAGCAGCTGCACCCCAGCTTGTGCTAAGAACACTATATTATTATTATTAGAAGCAGGAGGAGCACTGTCACTAGGAGGGGAGGAGCACAGTCTTTAGGAGAAGGAGGAGCACTGTCTTAGGAGCAGGAGGAGCACTGTCTTAGGAGCAGGAGGAGCACTGTCTTTAGGAGCAGCTGCACCCCAGCTTGTGCTAAGAACACTATCTTATTATTAGAAGCAGGAGGAGCACTGTCTCTAGGAGGGGAGGAGCACTGACTTAGGAGGGGAAGGAGCACTACCTTAGGAGCCGGAGGAGCACTGTCTTTAGGAGCAGCTGCACCCCAGCTTGTGCTAAGAACACTATTTTTATTATTATTATTATTATTATTAGGAGTGGGAGGAGCACTGTCTTTAGGAGCAGTTGAACCCCAGCTTGCGTTAAGAGCACTATATTATTATTATTATTAGGAGCGGGAGGAGCACTGTCCTTGGGAGCAGCTGCACCCCAGCTTGTGCTAAGGACCCTATCTTATTATTATTATTATTATTAATAAGAGCGGGAGAACTATCCTTAGGAGCAGTTGAACCCCAGCTTGTGTTAAGAGCACTATATTATTAATATTATTAGGAGCAGGAGGAGCACTGTCCTTAGGAGCAGCTGCACCCCAGCTTGTGTTAAGAGCACTATATTATTATTATTATTAGGAGCGGGAGGTGCACTGTCCTTGGGAGCAGCTCCACCCCAGCTTGTGCTAAGGACCCTATCTTATTATTATTATTATTATTATTAATAAGAGCGGGAGGAGAACTATCCTTAGGAGCAGTTGAACCCCAGCTTGTGTTAAGAGCACTATATTATTAATATTAGTAGGAGCAGGAGGAGCACTGTCCTTAGGAGCAGCTGCACCCCAGCTTGTGCTAAGAACCCTATCTTATTATTATTATTATTATGAGCGGGAGGAGAACTATCCTTAGGAGCAGCTGCACCCCAGCTTGTGTTAAGAGCACTATATTATTAATATTATTATTATTAGGAGCGGGAGGAGCACTGTCCTTGGGAGCAGCTGCACCCCAGCTTGTGCTAAGAACTCTATCTTATAATTATTATTATTATTATTATTATTAGGAGCGGGAGGAGCACTATCCTTAGGAGCAGCTGCATCCCAGCTTGTGTTAAGAGCACTATATTATTAATATTATTATTATTAGGAGCAGGAGGAGCACTGTCCTTAGGAGCAGCTGCACCCCAGCCTGTGCTAAGAACCCTATATTATTATTATTATTATTATTATTATTAGGAGCGGGAGAAGCACTATCCTTAGGAGCAGCTGCATCCCAGCTTGTGTTAAGAGCACTATATTATTAATATTATTATTATTAGGAGCGGGAGGAGCACTGTCCTTGGGAGCAGCTGCACCCCAGCTTGTGCTAAGAATACTATCTCATTATTATTAGGAGCGGGAGGAGCACTGTCTTTAGGAGCAGTTGCACCCCAGCTTGTGCTAAGAACACTATTTTTATTATTATTATTATTATTATTATTATTAGGAGGGGGAGGAGCACTGTCTTTAGGAGCAGCTGCACCCAGCTTGTGCTTAGTACAGCGCCTGGAACATAATAAGCGCTTAGCAAAAACCATCATTATTATTACTAATGATAATATTAATAATAATCATAGCAATACTTCCCCGCAGCCCAACTCGTGCTGCCCCCCGCCCCCGCCCCGGGGACGGTGCGGAGGAGCTCAGGGCGCACGCGCACACTCACCGTCGGGCCCGGCCTCTGACGTCACCTCCTTCCGCACCGGGGCGCGCATGCGCGCGGGCGACCAAGGGCGGCGGGCGGGGCCCGGGGGCGAAAGGGGCGTGGCCACGGGCGCGTGGGCGGGGGGCGCATGCGCGGTCGGTTTCCCCCCACGTCCGCCCTCGTCGCGCGGCACGCGCCTGCGCATTCTCCCCTCCCGCGGCCCCCGGAAGTGCGTCACGGCCGGGGGGGGTGAGGGAGGGGCTCCTGTGGTTTTCCGGTCCCTGAGGGCCCCCGAAGTGAGGGATGTCGGGAGATTCGCCCTCCCTCTCTGGGCCTCAGTTTCCCCCTCTGGAAAATGGGGGTGAGGGGGGCCCAGGGGAGAGAGCACAGGACCAGGGTGACCTTAGGAGACGCACTCACCCTCTCTGGGCCTCAGTTTCCCCCTCTGTCAATGAGGCTGAGGGCCTTGGGTGACTCGCGCACCTTCTCTGGGCCTCAGTTTCCCCCTCTGGAAAATGGGGGTGAGGAGGGCAGTGTGTCTCAGGAGAGAGCACAGGACCTGGGTGACCTTAGGAGATACACTCACCCCCTCTGGGCCTCAGTTTCCCCCTCTGGACAATGAGGCTGAGGGCCTTGGGTGACTCGCTCACCCTCTCTGGGCCTCAGTTTCCCCCTCTGGAAAATGGGGGTGAGGAGGGCAGTGTAGCTGCGTAGCTGAGGACCTGGGTGACCTTAGGAGACACACCCTCTCTGGGCCTCAGTTTCCCCCTCTGGACAATGAGGCTGAGGGCCTTGGGTGACTCACTCTCTCTGGGCCTCAGTTTCCCCCTCAGGAAAATGGGGGTGAGGAGGGCAGTGTAGCTCAGGACCTGGGTAACCTTAGGAGACGCACTCACCCTCTCTGGGCCTCAGTTTCCCCCTCCACAATGAAAATGAAGGTTTTGGGTGGCTCGCTCACCCTCTCTGGGCCTCAGTTTCCCCCTCTGGAAAATGGGGGTGAGGAGGGCAGTGTAGCTCAGGACCTGGGTGACCTTAGGAGATGCACTCTCCCTCTCTGGGCCTCAGTTTCCCCCTCCACAATGAGAACGAGGGCTTTGGGTGACTCGCTCACCCTCTCTGGGCCTCAGTTTCCCCCTCTGGAGAAGGGGTGAGGAGAGCAGTGTGGCCCAGGGGAAAGAGTACAGGACCCATGTGACCTTAGGCGACTCCCTCACCCTCTCTGGGCCTCAGTTTCCCCCTCAGTACAATGAGACTGAGGGCCTTGGGTGACTCACCCCCTCTCTGAGACTCAGTTTCCCCTCCTGGAAAATGGGGGCTCAATCCCTGGTCCTCCCTCCTCCTCAAAGCTGTGAGCCCCAGGGGGGGACCTGACGATCGGCCGTCTCTCCCCAGCGCTTAGCACAGCCTTTGGCATATAGTAAGCACTTCAGTGGGCAGAGCACTGTACTAAACGCTTGGAAAGCACAATTCAGCAACAGAGAGCGACAATCCCTGCTTCCCTGGGCCTCAGTTTCCCCCTCTGGACAATTCCCTGCCCTCCCTCCCCCTTGAACCGCCGGGACCCCCTTGTTGGCCAGGCCAGGATTAGAACTCGGGTCTCCGGACCCTGCTCCCCCGGGAGCACACTGCCGCTCGTCCTCCGGTGTACGGATGATGAGGATGGTATTTGTTAAGCGCTTACTCTGTGCCGAGCACTGTGCTAAGCGCTGGGGGGGCATCCAAGGTCATCAGGTGGTCCCCGGGGGGCTCCCGGTCTTCATCCCCATTTTCCAGATGAGGGAACTGAGGCCCAGAGAAGGGAAGTGACTGGTCCAAGGTCACCCAGCAGACAAGGGGCCAGAGCCGGGATTCGAGTGATAAAAATAATATCTGTTAAGCGCTTAGTATGTGCCAAGCACTGTTCTAAACACTGGGGTAGATACAAGGTCATCAGGTCGGACCCAATCCCTGTCCCCCATGGGGCTCCCACTCCCCATCCCCATTTTCCAGAGGAGGGACACTGAGGCACGGAGAAGCAGCGTGGCTCAGTGGAAAGAGCCGGGGCTGGGGAGTCAGAGGGCGTGAGTTCGAATCCCACCTCCGCCCCTTGCCTGCTGGGTGACCTTGGGCCGGTCACTTCCCTTCTCTGGGCCTCAGTTTTCCTCCTCTGTCCAATGGGGATGAAGACCGGGAGCCCCACGTGGGACCACCTGATGACCCTGTATCCCCCCCCCCAGCGCTTAGAACAGGGTTGGTGTTTATTAAGCGCTTACTATGTGCCGAGCACTGTTCTAAGCGCTGGGGTAGACACAAGGGAATCAGGTTGTCCCACGTGGGGCTCACAGTTTTAATCCCCATTTTACAGATGGGGTAACTGAGGCACTGAGAAGCTAAGTGACTTGCCCAAAGTCACACAGCTGACAGTGCTTGGCACATAGTAAGCGCTTCACAAATGCCATCATCAGTATTATTTTATCAGTAATATTATTAGAGAAGCAGCGTGGCTCAGTGGAAAGAGCAGGGGCTTTGGAGTCAGAGGTCATGGGTTCGAATCCCGGCTCTGCCACTTGTCAGCTGGGGGACTGTGGGCAAGTCACTTCCCTTCTCTGGGCCTCAGTTCCCTCATCTGTCAAATGGGGATTAACTGTGAGCCTCCCGTGGGACAATCTGTTTACCCTGTCTCTCCCCCAGCGCTTAGAACAGTGTTCTGCACATAGTAAGCGCTTAACAAATACCAACGTTATTATTATTATTATTATTATTATTATTATTATTATGTGAAGGCTCTGTACCAAGTAAAGCGCTGAGTACAGTGTTCCGCACCCAGTAAGCGCTCAATAAATGTGAAAGTGAAGGTAGAGAAGCAGCGTGGCTCAGTGGAAAGAGCCCGGGCTGGGGCGTCGGAGGTTCTGGGTTCGAATCCCGGGCTCTGCCCCTGGACAGCCGGGTGACCTCGGGCAAGTCACCGCACTTCTCTGGGCCTCAGTGACCTCATCTGGCCAATGGGGATGAAGGCCGGGAGCCCCACGGGGGGCAACCTGATGACCTTGTCTCTCCCCCGGCGCTTAGTACAGTGCTTGGCACATAGTAAGCGCCTAACAAAGAGAGAGAAATACAATTGTCCGCCAGGTGGCGCTGGCTGAGAACTAGATCCAGTAGATGCCGCAATTGTCCGGCAGGTGGCGCTGGCGGAGAATTATTGCTGCTATTATTATTAATGATATTAATAATAATGTTGGCATTTGTTATAATAATGTTGGTATTTGTTAAGCGCTTACTATGTGCCGAGCACTGTTCTAAGCGCTGGGGTAGACACAGGGGAATCAGGTCGTCCCACGTGGGGCTCACAGTCCATCCCCATTTTACAGATGAGGGAACTGAGGCACAGAGAAGTGAAGTGACTCGCCCACAGTCACACAGCTGACAAGAGGCAGAGCGGGGATTCGAACCCATGACCTAAATAACAATAATAATGTTGGTATTTGTTAAGCGCTTACTATGTGCCGAGCACTGTTCTAAGCGCTGGGGTATACAGGGTAATTAGGTTGTCCCACATAATAATAATAATAATGTTGGTATTTGTTAAGCGCTTACTATGTGCCGAGCACTGTTCTAAGCGCTGGGGTAGACACAGGGGAATCAGGTTGTCCCACGTGGGGCTCACAGTCTTCATCCCCATTTGACAGATGAGGGAACTGAGGCACCGAGAAGTTAAGTGACTTGCCCAAAGTCACGCAGCTGACAAGTGGCCGAGCCGGGATTCGAACCCATGACCTCTGACTCCCAAGCCCGGGCTCTTTCCACTGAGCCACGCCGCTCCTCTTGATCCCTACAATAATATTAATATCATTATCGATAATAGTATTTAATAATCATGGTATTTGTTGAGCCTTTCCTCCGTGCAGAGCACTGTTCTAAGCGCTGGGGGAGAGACAGGGTCATCGGGTCGGCCCACGGGAGGCTCACAGTTAATCCCCATTTGACAGATGAGGGAACTGAGGCCCAGAGAAGGGAAGTGACTCGCCCACAGTCACCCAGCTGACAAGTGGCAGAGCCGGGATTCGAACCCAGCACCTCTGACTCCCAAACCCAGGCTCTTCCCACTGAGCCACAATTATATAGTATATATGACATCCACTGAGTGCTCTGCCCACAGTAAGCACTCAATAAATACGAATAATCGAATATAATAATAATAGTTGAGCGCTTCCTCTGTGCAGAGCACTGTTCTAAGCGCTGGGGGAGAGACAGGGTCATCGGGTCGTCCCACGTGAGGCTCCCAGTCTTCATCCCCATTTTCCAGGTGAGGTCACTGAGGCCCAGAGAAGGGAAGTGCCATGCCCACGGTCACCCGGCTGCCAAGGGGCCGAGCCGGGATTCGAACCCAGGACCTCTGACTGAGCCACGCCGCTTCTCAGCAGGTGACGGGTCCTCATCCCGTCTGCCGTGTGACCTTGGGCGAGTCACTTCCCTTCCTCTGGGCCTCAGTTTCCTCCTCTGCCCAACGGAGACGGCGACTCCCTCGGGTGACGGGGATCGGGTCCAAACCAATTATCTTGTATCCCCTCCCCACAGCGCTTAGAACAGTCCTGGGCACATAGTAAGTGCCAAGCGCTTAATACAGTGCCCTGCACCTAGTAAGCACTCAATAAACACTATTGCATGAATGAACAAATGCCATTATTGTATGGAATAACAGACTGCTATTACCGTAAATTCATCCATTCATGCGATAGCATTTATTGAGCGCTTACTAGGTGCGGAGCACTGGACTAAGCGCTTGCAATGGACAATTTGACAACAGATAGATAACATCGCTACAAAATATATGATGAATTATGCTGTATCAACGTGTGATCTGTTCATATAATGAAAAATAATCATGCACATTATATAAAGGGGAAGCAGCGTGGCTCAGTGGAAAGAGCAGGGGCTTCGGAGCCAGAGGTCATGGGTTCGAATCCCGGCTCTGCCACTTGCCAGCTGGGTGACTGTGGGCGAGTCACTTCCCTTCTCGGGGCCTCAGTTCCCTCATCTGTCAAATGGGGATGAACTGGGAGCCTCAAGTGGGACGACCCGATGACCCTGTCTCTCCCCCAGTGCTGAGAACAGTGCTCTGCACCTAGTAAGCGCTTAACAAATACCAACATGATTATCCTCCCTGCTCCATCGCCTGTCTGCCGTGAGACCTGGGCCTCAGTTTCCTCCCCTGGAAAATGGGGATGGGGTCTGGGTCTGACCCAATTAGCTTGGATCCACCCCAGCGCATAGTACACTGCCTGGCACACAGTAAGCGCTTAACAATTACCCCAGTCATCATCTCTCTCCTCCCCTTTTATTCTTTCTTCCCTTCCCTCTCCTTTGCATCTCTTTTCTTCCTTCTTTTCTCTCCTCTTTCCCCCTTTTCTCCCCTTCTCTCCTCTTTCCCCTTTCTTTTCTCCCCTTCTCTCCCCTTTCTCTTCTCTTTTCCTTCCCCCCTTTCTTCTCTTTTCTCCCCTTTCTTCTGTCATTTCTCCCCTTTCTTCTTTTCCTTCTCCCCCTTCTTCACTCTTTTCTCCCCTTTCTTTCCCTTTCCCCTCTTCCCTTTTCTCCCCTTCTCTCTTTGGCCCTTTCTCTTTTCCTTTTCCCCTTTTTTCTCTCACTTCTCCCCTTTCTTCTCTTCTCTTTTCCTTCTCCCCTTCTTTCCTCCCCTTTCCTTCTCTCCTCAGCCTCCCCTTTCTTTCCCCTTCCCCTCTTCTCTTTTCTCCCCTTCTCTCTTTTGCACTTTCTTTCTTTTTCCCCTTTCTTCTTTCTTTTCTCCCCTTTTTCTTTCTTTTCTCCCCTTTTTCTCCTTTTTCCTCTCCCTTTTCCCTTCTCCCTTTTATTTTTTCTCCCCACTTTCTCCTCTCCTCTTTCCCCTTTCTTTCCCTTTCCTCTCTTCTCTCCCCTTCTCTCATTTCTCCCCCCTTTTCTTCTCTCTTCTGTTTTGCCCCCTTTCTTCTCTCCCCTTCTCTCTTCTTTCCTCCCCTTTCTTTCCCTTTCCCCTCTTCTCTTTCTTCCCCTTTCTTTTCTCTTTTGCCCTTTCTCTTCTCCTCCCCTTTTCCTCCTTTTTTTCCTCTCTCCCTTCTCCTCTCCTCTTTTCTCCCCTTTCCCTTCTTCCCTTTCTTCTCTCCTCTCTTCTTTTTCTCACCTTTCCTCTCTCTTTTCTACCCTTCTCTCATTTCTCCCCTCCCCTTTCTTCCCTACCTTCCCCTTCTCCTTTCCTCCCTTCTCTTTCCTTTTCCCCATTCCTCTCCTCTCCCCTTTCTCCTCTCATTTCTCCCCTTCTCTTTTCTACCAACTTTTCTCCCCTTTCTTCTCCCCTTCTTTCCCCTTCTCTTTTCTACCATCTTTTCACCTCTTCCCCTTCTCTCCTTTCTCCCCTTTTCTTCCCTTGTCTTTCCCTTTCCTCTCTTCACCCCTTTCTTCTCTCTTTTCTACTAACTTTTCTCCCCCCCTTTTCTTCCCTTTCTCCTCTCTTTTCTCCCCTTCTCTTTTCCACCATCTCTTCTCCCCTTCCCCCTTTCTTCTCTCTTTTTCCCCCTTTCCCTTTTCTCCTTTCTTCCCTTGTCTTTCCCTTTCCCCATTCCTCTCTTCTCCCCTTCTCTCTTTTCTACCAACTTTCCCTCCCCCCTTTTCTTCCCTTTCTCCTCTCTTTTCTTCCCTTCCCCCTTTCTTCTCTCGCCTTTTCCCCCTTTTCTTTTCCCCTCTTTTTCTCCCCTTTCTTCTTCCCTCCCCTCTCTCCTCTGAGGAGGAGGCGGGCGGGGGGGGGGGGGGGGGGCTGCCGTGGCCCCGTCGCGCCTGCGCACTGCGTCCCCGCGCGGAGCCGGGGGGAGGGGGGTCGGAGCGCGCCTGCGCGGTGGGGCCCGAGGAGGGGAGGGAGGAGGGGGAGCCGAGCGCGCCTGCGCGGTGGGGCCCGGAGGGGGAGGGTGGGGGACGGAGCGCGCCTGCGCGATGGGGCCCGAGGGGGAGGGGCGGACGCGCCTGCGCGCTGGGGCCCGCGGGAGGGGGGGGGGCGGGGCGCGCGGCGATGCGGGCGGGCGGGCAGCGGGCTCGGCCTCTCTCCCGCCGCGGGGGCGCGCGCGGGCGCGGGCGCGGGAGCGGGCGCGCGCGCGGGGGCGGGGGCGGGGGCTGAGGCGGCGCGGGAGCAGCAGCCGCCGCCCGCACCGTCACCGGCCTCCTCCGCCTCCTCCTCCGGCCTTCCGCCCTTCCGCCCTTCCGCCCTCCACCGCCTCGTCCTCGGGCCCCGCAGCCGCCGCCGCCGCCGCAGGTAAACCGGGCCCGGGGACGCGGGGACGCGCCTCCCCCCTCCCCTGCAGCCCCGCCTCCTCCCTCCCCCACCCACCTTTAGCCCCGCCCTCCCCCTGGAGCCCCGCCCCTTCCCTGTAGCTCCGCCCCCTTCTCGCTCCCGTAGCCCCGCCCCTCTCCCCCTCCCCCTGGCCCCGCCCCTTCCCCGTAGCCCCGCCCCCTCTCCCCTCCCCGTGGCCCCGCCCTTCCTCAATCCCCTCGCGGTGGCCCCGCCCCCTCCGTCTATAACCCCCGCCCCTTCTCTCATCCTCCCAGTGGCCCCGCCCTTCCCCTCCCCGTAGCCCCGCCCCTTTCTCGCACCTCTCCCTGTAGTCCCGCCCCTTTCTCTCTCCCCTCCTTGGTAGCCCCGCCCCTTTCCCTGTAACCCCGCCCCTTCTCCCCCCTCCCCTGTAGCCCCGCCCCCTTTTCACTTCCCCCCCACCGTCGCCCCGCCCCTTCCTCCCTCCCCGCCCCCTTTCGTCCTCCCCTGCGCGGTGGGGGCCGGGGGGGGCGGAGCGCGCCTGCGCGATGGGGCCGGGGGGCACGCCCCGCCCCTTCCTCCTCCCCGTAGCCCCGCCTCCTCTCTATAGCCCCGCCTCTTTCCCCTCACTTCCCCTCCCTGTGGCCCCGCCCCTTCCCCCCCTCCTTTCCATGGCCCCGCCCCTTTCCCTCTCTCCTCCCCCCTCCCTTCAGCCCCGCTCCCTCCTTCCCCCTCCCCCCTGGTCAGCCGTGTGACCGTGGGCCAGTCACTTCCCTTCCTCTGGGCCTCATCTGTCAAACGGGGATTCAATCTGCGAGCCTCCCGGGGGGGCCCAACCCGAGGACCCCCCTCCCTCCCCCTCCCCCCAGCGCTTAGAACAGTGCTCCGCACCTAGGAAGCGCTCAGCCAATCCCCACATTACTATTATTCTCTTCTTCCTCCTCCTCCCCCCCCCCGTGGCGGGGCGCGTCGAGCGCCCCCTGGCGACGCGGCGCAGAAGCGCCCCGGCGGGGGCCTCGTCGGCTTCCTTTGTGCGCCGCCCCCCCCCCCCCCCCCCCCGCGGCGGGGCTGGGGCCCCTGCGCGGGGGCGCGCACGCAAGCAGGCACGTACGCAGAGCCGGGCCCGCGCGAGGGGGGGCGCGCGCGGTGACGCAGTGACGCACGCACACACAACATGGCCGACGCCGCCCGCCCCTCCCCCCCTCCTCCCTGCAGTGCTCCCTCCCCCCCTCCAGTGTTCCCTCCCCCTCCTCCCTGCAGTGCTCCCTCCCCCTTCCAGTGCTCCTCCTCCCCCTCCCGCTGGGGCCCGTCTCGCCCGCTCCCGCTTTGTTTCCTCCGCCTCGCCTGCCAGCTCCCCCTCCTCCCCTTCCCCCTGAGAACGCGCATGGCGGGATCTGAAGGGTAAGGGGCGCCCCTCCCCGGGGGCCTCATCACGCGGGACGCGGGGGATTGTGGGGGACGGGGGACGCTTGACCTGAGCCCCGGGGGATTGTGGGGGATGGGGTGCCTGGAGGGCCCGGGGGATTGTGGGAGTCGGGGGGGGGGAGGGCGGCTTTATGTACGACGAGGGGGATTGTGGGGGATCGGGGGGGCTTCACCTGAGACCCGGGGCATTGTGGGAGTTGGGGGGGGGTTCGTGTAAGGCGAGGGGGATTGTGGGGGATCTGGGGGGCTTCACCTGGGGCCCAGGGAATGGTGGGAGTCTGGGGGGGGGTCTATGTGAGACGAGGGGGATTGTGGGGGATCTGAGGGGCTTGACCTAAGCCCCGGGGCATTGTGGGAGTCTGGGGGGCTTCATGTAGACGAGGGGCACCTGCGGGGGGGCTTGACCTGCGGCCCCGGGGCATTGTGGGAGTCTGAGGGGGGTTCATGTAGACGAGGGGGATTGTGGGGGATCTGGGGGGGCTTGACCTGAGCCCCGGGGAATTGTGGGAGTCTGGGGGGGGTGTTCATGTAGACGAGGGGGATTGTACGACGAGGGGGGTTATGGGGGGAGTGTGAGGAGGGGCCCGGGGGATTGTGGGGGATCTGGGGGGGGGGGTTATATGTTAGACAAGGGGGGATTCTGGGGGGATCCTGAGGGGGGCTTCGTAGAAGACAAGGGGAATGGTGGGAGTCGGCCGGGGGGGGTTCATGGACGACGAGGGGGATTGTGGGGGGAGGCTGAGCAGGGGGCTTCACCTCAGACCCGGGGAATTATGGGGGTCTGGATGAGGAGGGGGCTTCACCTGAAACCCAGGGGATTATGGGAGTCTGGGGGGCTTCATCCGAGACCCAGGGAATTGTGGGGGTTTGGATGGGGAGGGGGCTTTACCCGAGACCCAGGGAATTATGGGAGTCTGGATGAGGAGGGGGCTTCGCCTCAGACCCAGGGAATGGTGGGAGTTTGGATGGGGGGGGCTTCACCTCAGACCCAGGGAATTGTTGGAGTTTGGATGAGGAGGGGGCTTCACCTCAGGCCCGGGGAATTATGGGAGTCTCGTTGGGGGGGGGGTCACCTGAGGCCCAGGGAATTATGGGAGTCTGGTTGGGGGGCTTCACCCGAGACCCAGGGAATTGTGGGAGTTTGGATGAGGAGGGGGCTTCACCTCAGACCCAGGGAATTATGGGAGTCTGGGGGGCTTCACCCGAGACCCAGGGAATTATGGGAGTCTGGTTGGGGGGCTTCACCCGAGACCCAAGGAATTATGGGAGTCTGGTTGGGGGGCTTCACCTGAGACCCAGGGAATTATGGGAGTCTGGTTGGGGGGCTTCACCCGAGACCCAGGGAATTGTGGGAGTTTGGATGAGGAGGGGGCTTCACCTCAGACCCAGGGAATTATGGGAGTCTGGGGGGCTTCACCCGAGACCCAGGGAATTATGGGAGTCTGGTTGGGGGGCTTCACCCGAGACCCAGGGAATTATGGGAGTCTGGTTGGGGGGCTTCACCCGAGACCCAAGGAATTATGGGAGTCTGGTTCGGGGGCTTCACCCGAGACCCAGGGAATTATGGGAGTCTGGTTGGGGGGCTTCACCCGAGACCCAGGGAATTATGGGGGTTTGGATGAGGAGGGGGCTTCACCCGAAACCCAGGGAATTATGGGACTCTGGTTGGGGGGCTTCACCCGAGACCCAGGGAATTATGGGAGTCTGGTTGGGGGGCTTCACCCGAGACCCAGGGAATTGTGGGGGTTTGGATGAGGAGGGGGCTTCACCCGAGACCCAGGGAATTATGGGAGTCTGGGGGAGGGGGCGGCTGGAGCTCCTCCATCATCATCATCATCACCCCAATACTATGAATAGTAGGGGTGAAGCGCCTACTGCGTGCTAAGCACTGTACTGAGCGTTTGGGGGTGTTGATGATGATGATGGTCATTAAGCGCTTACCCTGCGCCGAGCACCGGGGGAGATCCAAGGTCATCGGGTTCGTCCCCCCGCGGGGCGGAGGAGGGAAACTGAGGCACGGAGGAGGGATCCGAGGTCCCCCAGCGGACCGGGGGGGGGGGGGGGGGGGGGATTAGAACCCAGGACCGCGGAGGCCCGGGGTCCCCCCGCCTCTCGGCTTCATCATCGCGATGGGGGGGGGGGTCCTTACTAAGCGCCTACGACGCGGCGGGCTCTGTACTGAGCGCCGGCCCGATCACGGTCATTGAGCGCTCGCTCTGCGCTAGGCCCTGCGCGAGACGTCGAGCCCCGTCGTCGGGCCGGGAGGGTCTCTCTCCGCCGCCCACTCGTCCCTTCGGGGCGCTCAGTACAGCGCCCTGCACCCAGGCGGCGCTCAGTGAATACCGTTGAATGGATGAGTGGATGAATGAATGAGTGAACTGTACTAAGCGCCGCCGGGCGCTTCAGTCACTCGTTCGAGCGCATCTATTGGGCGCTTCCTGGGTGCCGAGCACTGCGCTGACCGCCCCGAAGCTACGACTCAGCAACCGATAGAGACGATCGTAAGGCGTCTTCAACGCTTACGAGGGGGCAGGCGCTGTACTGAACGCCGGGGTCACGGTAATTGTAGTATTTCTTAGGCGCTTACTGTGCCCTAGGCGCTGTACTGAGCGCTGAGGTAATAATTGTGGTATTTTTTAGGCACCTGCAGTGCTGCAGGCACTGTACTGAGCGCTGGCCTAGTAGTAATTGCGATACTTCATAAGCGCTTACTATGTTCTAGGCACTGTACTGAGTGCTGAGGTGGTGATGATCGTGGTATTTCTTAAGCGCTTACTCTGTGACAGGCGCTGTACTGAGCGCTGGCCTAGTAATTGCAATGCTTCTTAAGCACTGACTATGTTCTAGGCAGTGTACTGAGCGCTGAGGTGATGATCGTGGTATTTCTTAAGCACCTGCTCTGTGGTAGGCGCTGTACTGAGCGCTGGCCTACTAATAATTGCGATACCTCTTAAGCGCTTACTATGTTCTAGGCACTGTACTGAGCGCCGAGGTAGGGATAATTGTGGTATTTCTTAGGCGCTTACTATGTGCTAGGCACCGTATTGATCACTGGCGTAATGATAATGATCGTGGTACCTCTTAAGCACCTACTAGGTGGCCGACACTGTACTGAGCGCCGAGGTGATAATCGTACCTCTTAAGCGCCGACTAGGTGACAGGCGCTGTACTGAGCGCTGCCCTAATGATGATAATTGGGATACTTCTTAAGCGCTTACTATGTTCTAGGCACTGTACTGAGCGCCGAGGTAGGGATAATTGTACTATTTCATAGGCGCTTACTATGTGCTAGGCACCGTATTACTCACTGGCGTAATGATAATGATCGTGGTACCTCTTAGGCGCTTACTAGGTGGCAGGCGCTGTACTGAGCGCCGAGGTGACGAGTACGGTATTAAGCGCTGACTGGATGGCAGGCGCTGTACTGAGCGCTGCGATAGTAATGATAATTGTGATGCTTCTTAAGCGCTGACTATGTGCTAGGCACTGTGCTGAGCGCTGAGGTGGTGATGATCGTGGTGTTTCTTAAGCGCTGACTAGTGACCGGCGCTGTAGTGAGCGCTGGGAGAGTGATATTAGGGATACTACTTACGCGCTTACGAGGTGCTAGGCACTGTACTGAGCGCCGGGATAGTAATAATTGGGATACCTAAGCGCTTACGAGGCGCTAGGCGCCGTGCTGAGCGCCGAGGTGATGATGATGGTGGTATTTCTTAAGCGCTGACTAGGTGGCAGGCACTGTACTGAGCGCTGCCATAGTAATAATAATTGGGATACTTCTTAAGCGCTTACTACGTGCAAGGCGCCGTACTGAACCCCGAGATGGTGATGATCGTGGTATTTCTTAAGCGCTGACTAGGTGGCAGGCGCTGTACTGAGCGCTGCCATAGTAATAATAACTGGGTTACTTCTTAAACGCTTACTGTGTGTCAGGCACTGTACTGAGCGCCGAGGTAATTGTGATTTTTTTTTTTTTAAGCGCTGACTAGATGGCAGGCGCTGTACTGAGCGCTGGGATAGTAATAACAACTGCGATACTTCTTAAGCGCTTACCGTGGGCTAGGCACTGTGCCGAGCGCTGGGGTAAGAATGATAATAATCGAGGTATTTCTTAGGCGCCGACCAGGTGCCGGGCGCCGTACTGAGCGCCGGGAAACGAACGGTCATCGATACGGTGCTTGAGACGCGCCGACTAGGTGGCGGCCACTGTACTGAGCGCCGGGGAAATCACGGTCATCGCTGGGGTGCTTGAGAAGCGCCGACTAGGTGCCGGCTGCCGTACTGAGCGCCGGGGAACTGACGGTCATCGTCGCGGGGCTCGAGGAGCGCCGACTAGATGGCGGGCGCTGTACTGAGCGCCGGGGGAGACGAGGAAATGGGTTCGACACCCCCCCCCGTGGGGCTGACGGTCTTCCCCCCCCCCGTCCTGCAGATGCGGTCACTGAGGCCCGGAGGAGCGGCGTGAGCGGGCGCGCGGCGTCGGGGGCGAGGTGCGCGGCCACCCACCGCTCTGCTGTATTGGACTCCTCCCCTCCGCCCCCGAGCGCCCAGTCCGGTGCTCCGCGCACGGTAAGTAAGTGCTCGATAGCCACCGGCGGCGGGCGCTGATGTCGGGGCGGCGGCGGATGGTCCTCTCCGCGGCGTCTAATACAGCGCTCCGCACCCCGGGAGCGCTCAGTCCATACCCCGGACGGATGGACGATGTCCGTCGTCCCCCCCCCCCCGAGACCGTGACCTCGTTGCGGGTCTCTCTCTCGTCGGACGGTCCTCTCCGCAGCGTCTAGTACGGCGCTGCGCACTCCGGGGGCGCTCAGCACGTACCCCAGGTAGACGATGTTCATCTCCCCCCACCACAGACCGTGACCTAATTGTGGGTCTCTTTGCTGTCGGACCGTCCCCTCCGCTGCGTCTAGTACGGCGCTCCGCACCCCGGGGGCGCTCAGTACATACCCCGGACGGACGGACGGTGTCCGTCGCCCTGTGGGCAGGCCGTGGGGCTGCTGATTGTTCCGTCGTCCTCTCCCCGGCGTCTAGTACAGTGCCGCGCCCTCCGGGAGCGCTCAGTACAGAGCCTCGATGGTCCGGGGGGGGGGGGGGGGGGGCCGGTCTGCGATGGCCGATCCGGGCGATTTACTGAGCGCCTACTGTGTGCGGAGCCCTGTGCCGAGCGCTGGGGAGAGTCCAGTACAGTCAGCAGGGCACGATCCCCGCCCTCGGGGTTGGCAGCCTACCGAGCGTGCGGAGCACTGTGCTGAGCGCCGGGGAGAGTCCAATAGAGTCAGGAGACGCGATCCCCGCTCCCAAGCAGCTGACGGTCTGCGGGACGCTGTGCTGAGCGCCGGGGGGGGAGTCCAATAAGAGTCAGGAGACGCAGTCCCCGCTCCCAAGGAGGCATCGTGTGCGGAGCACCGTGCCGAGCGCTGGGGGGAGTCCAATAGAGTCAGAAGATGCAGTCCCCGCTCCGAGGGAGCTGACGAACTACTGTGTGCAGGACACTGTGCTGAGCGCCGGCGGGCCCAGAGGTCGTGGGTTCGAATCCCGCTCTGTCTGCTCTGCTGGGTGACCTGGGGCCAGTCCCTTCCGTTCATTCATTCAGTCGTATTTATTGAGCGCTCACTATGTGCAGAGCACTGTACTAAGCGCTTGGAATGAACAAGTCGGCAACAGATAGAGACGGTCCCTGCCGTTTGACGGGCTTACAGTTCCCTGCTCCCTGCCTCAGTTTCCCTCCTCCGTCCAACGGGGACGGAGACCGGGAGCCCCGCGGGGGACGACCCGATGACCCTGCCTCTCCCCCAGCGCTTAGAACAGTGCTGGGCGCGTAGTAAGCGCTTAATAAATACCGTCGTCGTCCTTGTTCTTATCGCTGTCGTTTTGAAGGCGAGTGAAGTGACTCATCCAAGGTCACCCTGCAGGCAGGGGGCAGAGGCAGGGGGCAGAGCCCGGGATTCGAACCCGGGTCCTCCCGGCCCCCTAGGCCACCCGGCTTCCCGAGGAGGAGGGGAGTGACTCGCCCAAGGGGCCGGGATTCGAACCCAGGGCCTCGCGTCTCCCCGGGCTCCCTCCGCTGGGCGGCGCCGCCTCCCCGAGAGGAGGGAAGTGACCCGTCCAAGGGATTCGAACCCAGGCCCCCCGACTCCCCGCCCGTCGGTGAGTCTGAGACGAGCCCCTCCCTCCGTGTCGCCCCCCCCCACACCCCGGCAGGTTTGGGGGTCCCGGCGGCTGAGCGTGGCGCCCCCCGCAGCCCGGGGCGGGACCGGCGTCTTCCCCCCGGGCCCCCCCCCGCCTGAATGAAGACCCCCTTTGAGAAGACCCCGGCTCAGCGCACGAGGGGCGACCCAGGTGAGCGCCCCCGGGGGGCCACCACGCTCCCGGGGGGCACCGTTTCGGGGGGGCGACCACGCTCCCGGGGATGGCCGTTTCTGGGGGCGACCACACTCCCGGGGGCGACCGTTTTGAGGGGCGACCACAGTCCCGGGGGTCACCATTTCGGGGGGCTACCACACTCCCGGGGGGCACCGTTTCAGGGGGCGACCACACTCCCGGGGGTCACCGTTTTGGGGGGGCGACGACACTCCCGGGGGTCACCGTTTCAGGGGCAACGACATTCCCGGGGGTGACCGTTTCAGGGGGCGACGACACTCCCGGGGGTTACCGTTTTGGGGGGCGACGACACTCCCGGGTGTCACCATTTTAGGGGGGCGATGACACTCCTGGGGGTGACCGTTTCAGGGGGTGACGACACTCTCGGGGGTGACCATTTCTGGAGGGCGACTACATTCCCGGGGATGGCCGTTTCTGGGGGCGACTGCACTCCCGGGGGTCACCGTTTCGGGGGGCGACGACACTCCCGGGGGTTACCGTTTTGGGGGGCGACGACACTCCCGGGTGTCACCATTTTAGGGGGGCGATGACACTCCTGGGGGTGACCGTTTCGGGGCGTG
This sequence comes from Ornithorhynchus anatinus, assembly GCF_004115215.2. NCBI lineage: Eukaryota > Metazoa > Chordata > Mammalia > Monotremata > Ornithorhynchidae > Ornithorhynchus > Ornithorhynchus anatinus. The sequence goes on from NC_041753.1 coordinate 70,077,560, forward strand.
ACGACACTCTCGGGGGTGACCGTTTCTGGAGGGCGACGACACTCCCGGGGATGGCCGTTTCTGGGGGCGACTGCACTCCCGGGGGTGACCGTTTCGGGGGGCGACAACACTCCCGGGGGTGACTGTTTCGGGGGGCGACCGCACTCCCGGGGTTGACCGTTTCGGGGGGCGACGACACTCCCGGGGGTGACCGTTTCGGGGGGCGACTACACTCCCGGGGGTGACCGTTTCTGGGGGCGACTGCACTCCCGGGGGTGACCGTTTCGGGGGGCGACGACACTCCCGGGGGTCACCGTTTCGGGGGGCGACGACACTCCCGGGGGTGACCGTTTCTGGGGGCGACTGCACTCCCGGGGGTGACCGTTTCGGGGGGCGACGACACTCCCGGGGGTCACCGTTTCGGGGGGCGACCGCACTCCCGGGGGTCACCGTTTTAGGGGGGCGACGACACTCCCGGGGGTGACCGTTTCGGGGGGCGACGACGCTCCCGGGGGTGACCGTTTCGGGGGGCGACCGTACTCCCGGGGGTGACCACTTTCGGGGGCGACGACGCTCCCGCGGGTGACCGTTTCGGGGGGGGGCGACGACCCTCCCGGGGGCGTCCACTTGCAGGGCTGACCGCTTCCGGGGGCGACCGCCGCTTCTGGGGGTGGACCATTTCTGGGGGCGACAATAATAATAATAATAATAAAGTTGGTATCTGTGAAGCGCTCCCTGCGTGCCCAGCGCCGTTCTAAGCGCCGGGGGAGAGACGGGGTCACGGGGTCGTCCCCCGCGAGGCTCCCCGTCTTCATCCCCATTTGACAGAGGAGGAAACTGAGGCCCGGAGAAGGGAAGTGACTCGCCCACAGGCCCCCAGCTGACGAGGGGCAGGAGGCGGGATTCGAACCCAGGCCCCCCCAGGCCCGGCCTCCTGCCACTGAGCCGCGCCGCTTCTAACTACGCTTCGCTTCTCTGGGCCTCGCTTCCCTCCTCTGTAAAATGGGGATGAACTGCGAGCCCCACGTGGGACCATCCCGATGACCCCCGTCTCTCCCCCGGCGCTTCGAACGGCGCTCGGCACATAGTAAGCGCTTCACAAACGCCAACATATACACTCCCCCGGGGGGTGACCGCTTCCAAGGGCGACTCCCCCTCCCCGGGGGGGGGGGGGGGGGGGGGGGCGACTGGGCTCCCCGGGGGGATTAGAACCCAGATCCTTCCGACCCCCGGGCTCGACTGTGTCGTGAAGATCGATCGATCGATCGATCGGGACGGCCCGGGGTGGGGGGGGGGACGGGGGAGGGACTGTTCTCTGCCCTGTTTCCTCACCGATCTCTCCCTCCGTGTCTCTGTCATCTCTGCATCTCTCCGTCTCTGTCGGCGTCTCTCTCTTCCTCTGTCTCTGCATCTCTCCGTCTCTGGGTCGGCGTCTCTTCCTCCGTCTCTGTCTCGGCCTCTCCCCGTCTCTGTCGGCGTCTCTCTGTTCGGTCTCTACATCTCCCCATCTCTGAGTCGGCATCTCTCCCTCTTCCTCTGTCTCTGCATCTCTCTGCCCCCGTCGCCATCTCTCTCTGTCTCTGCATCTCTCCGTCTCTGTCGGCATCTCTCTCTCCCTCTGTCTCTGCATCTCTCCGTCTCTGTCGGCATCTCTCTGTCTCTGCATCTCTCCGTCTCTGCCGGCATCTCTCTGTGCTGTCTCTGCATCTCTCCACCTCCGTCTCTGCACCTCTGTGCCTCCGGCCCTCTGTCTCTGCATCTCTCTCTGCCCCCGTCACCATCTCTCTGTCTTGTCTCTGCATCTCTCCGTCTCTGGATCGGCATCTCCCTTCCTCTGTCTCTGTCTCGGCATCTCCCCGTCTCTGCCGGCGTCTCTCTGTTCTGTCTCGGCATCTCTCTGCCTCTGCATCTCTGTGCCTCCGGCCCTCTGTCTCTGCATCTCTCTCCGCCCCCGTCACCATCTCTCTGTCTTGTCTCTGCATCTCTCCGTCTCTGGATCGGCGTCTCTCTTCCTCTGTCTCTGTCTCGGCATCTCCCCGTCTCTGTCGGCATCTCTCCGTCCTGTCTCTGCATCTCTCCATCTTTGTCTCTGCATCTCTCCCTTTTGTCTCTGCATCTCTCCCTTCCTCCGTCTCTTTGTCTCTCCCTTTTGTCTCTACATCTCTCCCTTTTGTCTCTGCGTCTCTCCCTTTCTCCGTCTCTGCGTCTCTCCCTTCTTCCGTCTCTGCATCTCTACCTTTCTCCGTCTCTGCATCTCTCCCTTCCTCCGTCTCTTTTTCTCTCCCTTTTGTCTCTACGTCTCTCCCTTTTGTCTCTGCGTCTCTCCCTTTCTCCATCTCTGCGTCTCTCCCTTCTTCCGTCTCTGCATCTCTACCTTTCTCCGTCTCTGCATCTCTCCCTTCCTCCGTCTCTTCGTCTCTCCCTTTTGTCTCTGCCTCTCTCCCTTCTTCCGTCTCTGCGTCTCTCCCTTCCTCCGTCTCTGCATCTCTCCCTTCCTACGTCTCTGCATCTCTCCCTTTTGTCTCTGCATCTCTCCCTTTTGTCTCTGCGTCTCTCCCTTTTGTCTCTGCATCTCTCCCTTTTGTCTCTGCGTCTCTCCCTTCCTCCGTCTCTGCATCTCTCCCTTCCTACGTCTCTGCATCTCTCCCTTTTGTCTCTGCATCTCTCCCTTTTGTCTCTGCGTCTCTCCCTTCTGTCTCTGCGTCTCTCCCTTCTGTCTCTGCGTCTCTCCCTTCCTCCGTCTCTTTGTCTCTCCCTTTTGTCTCTGCGTCTCTCCCTTTCTCCGTCTCTGCGTCTCTCCCTTCTTCCGTCTCTGCATCTCTACCTTTCTCCGTCTCTGCATCTCTCCCTTCCTCCGTCTCTTCGTCTCTCCCTTTTGTCTCTGCATCTCTCCCTTTTGTCTCTGCATCTCTCCCTTCCTCCGTCTCTGCGTCTTTCCCTTCCTCCGTCTCTGCATCTCTCCCTTTTGTCTCTGTGTCTCTCCCTTCTGTCTCTGCATCTCTCCCTTCCTCCGTCTCTTTGTCTCTCCCTTTTGTCTCTGCGTCTCTCCCTTTCTCCGTCTCTGCGTCTCTCCCTTCCTCCGTCTCTGCGTCTCTCCCTTCCTCCGTCTCTGTCCCCCGTCTCCGTCGGCGTCTCTCTGTCTCCGTGTCTCCCCCCCCCCCCGCGTCTCCCCCGTCTCTGCGCGGGCGTCTCTCCCAGGGCACACGGGCGTGACCGCCAGCATGATGAAGAAGAGGGCGTCCCACAAGTAAGTCCCCCCGCCGCGTCCGGGCGCGCGTGCGCGTGCAGGCGTGTGCTCGCGTGTGCACGGGACCCCCCGCCCCGCCCCCCGGGACCCGTGTGCGAGCGGGCGGCTTGGCGCGTCTCAGCGTGCGTGCCAGGGTCTGAGCCGCTCTGGCCTGTCTCTCCCCCGTATCTCCCCCCCCGCGTCTCCACTTGCCCCGTGTCTCTCCGTCTTCTCCCGCGTCTCTCCCCCCGCCCCGTATCTCTCCCCCCCGCCCCGTGTCTCTCCCACCACCCCGTATCTCTCCCCCTGCATCTCCCCGTGTCTCTCACCCCACCCCATATCTCTCTCCCCGTCTCTCCCCCGCCCCGTGTCTCCCCCCCGTGTCTCCCCCACCCCGTGTCTCTCCCCCTGCATCTCCCCCCGTCTCTCCCCTTGCCCCGTGTCTCTCTGTCTTCTCCCGTGTCTCTCCCCCACCCTGTCTCTCCCCTGTGTCTCTCTCCCGTCATCTCCCCCTGCCCCGTGTCTCTCCCCCATGTCTCTCACCCCGCCCCCTATCTCTCCCCTTATATCTCCCCCGCCCCGTGTCTCTCCCCTTGCCCCGTGTCTCTCTGTCTCCCCCCCCACCGCATCTCTCCCTCTCTCCCCCGCCGCATGTCTCTCCCCCCGCCCGATGTCTCTCCCCCCACCCCATGTCTCTCCCCCTGTATCTCCTCCACGCATCTCTCCGTCTCTCCCCCTTCCCCACGTCTCTCCCCCCACCCCATGTCTCTCCCCTTGTCTCTCCCCCACGTGTCTCTCCATCTCCCCCCGTGTGTCTCCCCGCCCTATATCTCTCCCCATGTGTCTCTCCTCCGCCCCATGTCTCTCCCCCCGCCCGATGTCTCTCGCCCCACGTCTCTCACGTGTCTCTCCGTACCTCCCCCCGCCCGATGCCTCTCCCCCGCCCCATGTCTCTCCCCCTGTATCTCCTCCACGCGTCTCTCCGTCTCTCCCCCGCCCCATGTCTCTCCCCCGTCTCTCCCCCACGTGTCTCTCCATCTCCCCCCGTGTGTCTCCCCGCCCTGTATCTCTCCCCCCGTGTGTCTCCCCCTGCCCTATATCTCTCCCCATGTGTCTCTCCTCCACCCCATGTCTCTCCCCCCGCCCGATTACTCTCCCCCCATGTCTCTCACGTGTCTCTCCGTCTCTCCCCCGCCCCATGTCTCTCCCCCCGCCCCATGTCTCTCCCCCCACCCATGTCTCTCCCCCTGTATCTCCTCCACGCATCTCTCCATCTCTCCCCCCACCCATGTCTCTCCCCGTATCTCCTCCACGCGTCTCTCCGTCTCTCCCCCGCCCCATGTCTCTCCCCCGCCCCATGTCTCTCCCCCTGTCTCTCCCCCACGTGTCTCTCCATCTCCCCCCGTGTGTCTCCCCGCCCTGTATCTCTCCCCCGTGTGTCTCCCCCTGCCCTATATCTCTCCCCATGTGTCTCTCCTCCACCCCATGTCTCTCCCCCCGCCCGATTACTCTCCCCCCATGTCTCTCACGTGTCTCTCCATCTCTCCCCCGCCCCATGTCTCTCCCCCCCGCCCCATGTCTCTCCCCCCACCCATGTCTCTCCCCCTGTATCTCCTCCACGCATCTCTCCATCTCTCCCCCCACCCATGTCTCTCCCCGTATCTCCTCCACGCGTCTCTCCATCTCTCCCCCGCCCCATGTCTCTCCCCCGCCCCATGTCTCTCCCCCTGTATCTCCTCCACGCGTCTCTCCGTCTCTCCCCCGCCCCATGTCTCTCCCCGTCTCTCCCCCACGTGTCTCTCCATCTCCCCCCGTGTGTCTCCCCCTGCCCCATATCTCTCCCCATGTCTCTCCCCCCCGCCCGATTACTCTCCCCCCACGTCTCTCACGTGTCTCTCCGTCTCTCCCCCCGCCCGATGCCTCTCCCCCGCCCCATGTCTCTCCCCCACCTGTCCGTCTCCCCCCGTGTGTCTCCCCCTGCCCCATATCTCTCCCCATGTCTCTCCCCCGCCCCATGTCTCTCCCCCCACCCGATTACTCTCCCCCCACGTCTCTCACGTGTCTCTCCGTCTCTCCCGCCGCCCGATGTCTCTCCCCCGCCCCATGTCTCTCCCCCGTCTCTCCCCCACGTGTCTCTCCATCTCCCCCCGTGTGTCTCCCCCTGCCCCATATCTCTCCCCATGTCTGTCCCCCGCCCCATGTCTCTCCCCCCGCCCGATTACTCTCCCCCCGCGTCTCTCACGTGTCTCTCCGTCTCTCCCCCCGCCCCATGTCTCTCCCCCTGTATCTCCTCCACGCGTCTCTCCGTCTCTCCCCCACGTGTCTCTCCATCTCCCCCCCCCCCCCCCCCCGGTGTGTCTCCCCGGCCCTCCCGGCGCCCAGGAAGTCGCGGAGCGGCGTGGGGTCGGCGAGCAAGGGCCCGTCGCAGCCCCAGCGGAGCATGGTGGGGTCTCGGATCCAGCACGGCTGGCGCGAGGCGGGCGGCCCCCTCACCCAGTGGAAGGGCACCGTCCTGGACCAGGTGCCCGTCAACCCCGCCCTCTACCTCATCAAGTACGACGGCTTCGACTGCGTCTACGGCCTCGAGCTGCACAAGGACGAGCGCGTCTCCGCCCTCGAGGTCCTGCCCGACCGCGTCGGTGAGACCCCCGCGCCCCGGACGCCCCGGGCGCCCCGCCGGGGAGGGGGCTTCGGCCGCCGTCCTGGAGGAGAGACGGGGGGGGCTGGGGGCCGGGGAGGGGGCTTCAGTTAGTCCTCTTAGCGGAGCGGGGTGGGAGGAGGGGGCTTCGTTGGTCCTTTTAGGGAGGAGGGGGGGTGGGGAGGGGGCTCCGTTCGTCGTCTGGAGGAGGGGGCTTCGTTCGTCGCCTTGGGGAGGGGGCTTCGTTAGTCCTTTTAGGGAGGAGAGGGGGCTGGGGAGGGGGCTTCGTTAGTCGTCTTGAGGAGGGGGCTTCGTTAGACATCTGGAGGAGGGGGCTGCGTTCGTCGCCTTGGGGAGGGGGCTTCATTAGACATCTGGAGGAGGGGGCTGCGTTCGTCGTCTGGAGGAGGGGGCTTCGTTCGTCGTCTTGAGGAGGGGGCTTCGTTCGTCGCCTTGGGGAGGGGGCTTCGTTCGTCGTCTGGAGGAGGGGGCTTCGTTCGTCGTCTGGAGGAGGGGGCTTCGTTCGTCGTCTGGAGGAGGGGGCTTCGTTCGTCGTCTTGAGGAGGGGGCTTCGTTCGTCGCCTTGGGGAGGGGGCTTCGTTAGTCCTTTTAGGGAGGAGAGGGGGCTGGGGAGGGGGCTTCATTAGTCGTCTTGAGGAGGGTGCTTCGTTAGACATCTGGAGGAGGGGGCTTCGTTAGACATCTGGAGGAGGGGGCTGCGCTAGTCGCCTTGGGGAGGGGGCTTCGTTCGTCGTCTTGGGGAGGGGGCTTCGTTCGTCGTCTGGAGGAGGGGGCTTCGTTCGTCGCCTTGAGGAGGGGGCTTCGTTCGTCGCCTTGAGGAGGGGGCTTCGTTCGTCGTCTTGGGGAGGGGGCTTCGTTAGTCATCTTGAGGAGGGGGCTTCGTTAGTCCTCTGAGCAGAGTGGGGGAGGAGGGGGCTTCAGCCAGCGTCTTAGAGGAGAGTGGGGTGGGAGGGGGCTTCGTTAGTCCTCTTAGGGAGGCGAGTGGGGTGGGGAGGGGGGTTTCGTTACTCATCTTGGGGAGGGGGCTTCGTCCGTCATCTTAGAGGAAGGAGAGTGGGGTGGGAGGAGGGGGCTTCGTCCCTCGTCTCAGGGAGCGGAGCGCGAGGGGGCTTCGGCGCGGCGCTCGGCCCAGAGTGAGCGCTCCGCCGGGTACCGTAATCACCGTTATCGGCGCTGGGCGCCTTGGGGAGTGGGGAGGGGGCTCCTCCCGGGGTCTCGGAGAGCGGAGCGAGAGGGGGCTTCCTTAGCCCTGGAGGGGGCTTCGTCCCTCGGCTCAGGGAGCGGAGCGCGAGGGGGCTTCGGCGCGGCGCTCGGCCCAGAGTGAGCGCTCCGCCGGGTACCGTAATCACCGTTATCGGCGCAGGGCGCCTGTAGAGATTGAGGAGGGGGGCTTCGTCTGTCGCCTGAGAGAGGAGGGAGGGAGAGCGGAGCCAGTAGACGCGCGATCCCCCCCCCCCGCCCTCCGGGAGCCGACAGCCTGCGGCGTGCAGAGCGCTGTGCCGAGCGCTGGGGAGGGCGAAGAAGAGCGGGTCGATGCGACGGCGGGGGGGGGGGGCCGATGGTCCGTGGGGGGGCCGGGCGCTGGGGAGGGCGAGTAGAGGGGCTCCCCGGGGGGGCGCGGAGCGCCCAACGCCGCCTCCCCCCCCCCGCAGCGTCGTCGCGGATCAGCGACGCCCACCTGGCGGACGCGATGATCGGCAAGGCGGTGGAGCACATGTTCGAGACGGAGGACGGCTCCAAGGACGAGTGGCGGGGGATGGTGCTGGCCCGCGCCCCCGTCATGACCACCTGGTTCTACATCACCTACGAGAAGGACCCCGTCCTCTACATGTACCAGCTGCTCGACGACTACAAGGAGGGGGACCTGCGCATCATGCCCGACTCCAGTCAGTGTCCCGTTTCCCCCCCCCCCCGGTCCCCTCCCCAAGCCCCGCGGGTCATCGGGACGATGCCCCTCCGGGCCCAGAGTCATCCTCGTCAATGACGACGACGACGCCCCTCCGTCCCGGGGTCGTCATGACGATGCCCCTCCGCCCCCGGAATCGTCACAGTCGATCACGCCCCTCCCCCCCAGAATGGTCATCGTGACGATAATGACCTTCCCCCCCCCAGAGTGATCATAATTAATAACGCCCCTCCACCCCGGAACGATCACAAGTATTAACGATGATAACGCCCCTCCCCCCCAGAATGGTCATCGTGACGATAATGACCTTCCCCCCCCAGAGTGATCATAATTAATAACGCCCCTCCACCCCGGAACGATCACAAGTATTAACGATGATAACGCCCCTCCGCCCCAGAATCATCATCATCGTCGTCGTCATAATGACCTTCCACCCCAGAATGATCACAATTAATAACGCCCCTCCCCCCCAGCATGATCACAAGTATTAACGATGATAATGCCCCTCCGCCCCAGAATCCTCATCATCATCGTCATAATGCCCTTCCACCCCAGAATGATCACAATTAATAATGCCCCTCCGCCCCAGAATCATCATCATCATAATGATGTTCCACCCCAGAATAATCATAATTAATAACGGCCCTCCACCCCAGCGTGATCATAAGTATTAATGATGAAAATGCCCCTCCACCCCAGAATGATCATAATTAATAATGCCCCTCCGCCCCAGAATCATCATCATCATCATAATAATGCCCTTCCACCCCAGAATAATCATAATTAATAATGCCCCTCCGCCCCAGAATCATCATCATCATCATCATCATGCCCCTCCGCCCCAGAATCATCACAATTAATAATGCCCCTCCGCCCCAGAATCATCACAATTAATAATGCCCCTCCACCCCAGAATGATCGTAATTATTAATGATGATAATGCTCCTCCGCCTCAGAATCATCATGATAATAATGCCCCTCCGGCCCAGAATAATCATAACTAATAATAATGCCCCTCCACCCCCGAATAGTCATAATTAATAATGATAATGCCCCCACCCCCAGAACAATCATAATTAATAATGCCCCTCCACTTCAGAATAATCATAATTAATAATGATAATGCCCCCCCAGTCCCAGAATCATCATCATCATCATGATGCCCCTCCGCCCCGGAATCATAATTAAAAATAATAATGCCCCTCCGCCCCAGAATCATCATCATCATCATCATCATCATCATCATAATGCCCCTCCAGTCCCAGAATCATCATAATTCATCATGATGATGCCCCACCAGTCCCAGAATCATCATCATCGTAATGTCCCTCCGCCCCGGAGTCGTCATAATTCATTCAATAGTATTTATCGAGCGCTTACTATGTGCAGAGCACTGTACTGAGCGCTTGGAATGAACAGGTCGGCAACAGTCAGTCCCCTCCGGGTCATAATCATAATAACGACGCCCCTCCGGTCCCAGAATCATCATAATTCGTCAGGATGATGCCCCTCCGTCCCAGAATCCTCATCAATTAATAATGCCCCTCCACCCCAGAATGATCATAATTATTAATGATAATAATGCCCCTCCACCCCAGAATCATCATCATCATAATTACGATGCCCATCCGGGCCAGAATAATCATAACTAATAATAATGATGCCCCTCCACCTCAGAATAATAATAATAATATTGCCCCTCCACCCCAGAATGATCATAATTAATAATGCCCCTCCACCCCAGAATGATCATAAAAGTAATGATAATGCCCCTCCAGTCCCAGAGTCGTCATCATAATGACCCTCCACCCAAGAATCATAATCAATATTAATGAGGCTCCCCCACCCCAGAATCATCATAACTAATAACATTGCCCCTCAATCCCAGAATAATCATGATTTAATAATGCCCCTCCATCCCAGAATAATCATCATAACGGTATTGTCCCTCCACCCCAGAATAGTCATAATTAATAATGCCCCCCCACCCCAGAATCATCATCGTAATTAATAATAATGCCCCTCCACCCCAGAATAATAATAATGGTAATGCCCCTCCACCCCAGAATAATCATAATAATGATAATGCCCCTCCACCCCAGAATAATCATAATAATGATAATGCCCCTCCACCCCAGAATAATAATAATGCCCCTCCACCCTAGAATAACCATAATAAGTAACGGCGGTACTTGGGAAGCGCACACGACACGCCCACGAGGTGCCAAGCACTGTTCTAAGCGCTAGGGGAGAGGCAGGGTCGTCGGGTTTTCCCCCGTGAGGCTCCCAGTCTTCATCCCCGTTTGACAGAGGAGGAAACCGAGGCCCGGAGAAGGGAAGGGACCGGCCCAGGGTCGCACAGCCGGGGGGGCGGGGGGGGGGGGCCGAGCCGGGATTCGAACCCGCGACCTCGGACTCCCCAGCCCGGGCTCTTGCCCCCGCGCCGCTTCCCGAACAATGACGACAAGGGCGGTATTTGGGGAGCGCTTACGGGGGGCCGAGCAGTGCGCTGAGCGCTGGGGGAGAGAGACGGGGTCGTGGGGTGGGTCCCGCTCTCCAGCCCCCTTTGACGGGGGGGGAAACTGAGGCCCGAAGGGAAGGGACTCGCCCGAAGGCCCCGTGACCTCTCGGCCCCCCTCGTCCTCTGGGCCCGGGACCTCCCTGCCCCCGTGACCCTCGGGGGCCCCGTGACCTTTCGCGACCCCTCCGCCCCACTACCCGGACGCCCCCCCGGGATCCTTCGGGCCCCCGTGACCTCTCCGGGCCCCTCGACCTTTCTGCCCCACGACCCTCCGGGCCCCGCGACCTCTCGTCCCCTCTGACCCCTCTAAGGCCCCGTGACCCCTCTGGCCCCCCCCCCCCCCCCGATCCTCCGGACCCCTCGACCTCTCTGCCCAGATCCCTCCGGGCCCCGCGACCTCTCTGCCCCCGCCCCTCCGGACCCCTTGACCTTTCATCCCGTGACCTCTCGTCCCCTGTGACCCCTGGGAGCCCCGTGACCTCTCTGGGCCCCTCGACCTTTCTGCCCCCGACCTCCGGCCCGCCCGCGACGCCTAGCGCCGTCTGACCGCGCGCCTCTCTCTCTCTCTCCCTCTTCCCCCCCCCCCCCCCCCCCGTGTGTCCGTCTGTGTCCGCGCGTGCGTCCCGGGGGGGCGTCCAGACGACTGCCCGTCGGCGGAGCGGGAGCCGGGCGAGGTGGTGGACAGCCTGGTGGGCAAGCAGGTGGAGTACGCCAAGGAGGACGGCTCGAAACGGACTGGGATGGTCATCCACCAGGTGCAGGCCAAGCCCTCCGTCTACTTCATCAAGTTCGACGACGACTTCCACATCTACGTCTACGACCTGGTCAAGACGTCCTAGGCCGCCCCCGGCCCCGGGACCCGCGTTTGGGGGCGGGGAGGGGGGCGGCGGCGCCACCCCCGGGACGGACCTTTTGGGGGGCGGGGGGGGGGCCGGACCGTGGGCCCGGGGGGGGGGCCGGGGAGGGGCCGGGGGGCCCCCGGGGGGGCCGGGCCTGGACCTCGGCCGGACGCCCCCCGCCCCCCGCCGCCCCGGGGCTCCCCTCTCAGCCTTAAAGCCGCCGCCCCCGCCCCCCGCCCGGGACCCACCGACACCACCTCTGCTGCTTCTCACTTCGGTCCGCCGCTTCCTCCTCCTCCTCCTCCCTTCCTTCCTTCCTTCCTTCCTTCCTTCCTTCCTTCCTTCCTTCCTTCCTTCCTTCCTTCCTTCCTTCCTTCCTTCCTTCCTTCCTTCCTTCCTTCCTCCCTCCCTCCTCCTCTTTTTCTCTCTCTCTTCCTCCTGTCTTCCCTCCTCCTCCTCCTCTTCTTCTCTTCCTCCTCCTTCTCTTCCTCCTCCTCTTCTCCTCTTCCTCCTCCTCACCTCCTTCCCTCTTCTTTTCTTCTCCCTCCTCCCTCCTCTTCCTCCTCCTCTTCTCTTCCTCCTCCTCTTCTCTTCCTCCTCCTCTTCTCCTCTTCCTCCTCCCCACCTCCTTCCCTCTTCTTTTCTTCCCCCTCATCCCTCTTTTCCTCTCCTCCTCCTCCTCCTCCTCCTCCTCCTCGCTTCCTCCTCTTCCTGTCCCCCTCCTCCACCCTCTTCCTCCTCATCCCTCCTTTCTCTCCCCTCCGTCCTCCCTCTCTCCCTCCTCCTCATCCCTCTTTTTCCCCCTCCTTTCTCCCTCCATCCTCTTCCTCTCCTCCCGACCTGCCTCTTCCTCCTCCTCCTCTTCTTCATCCCTCTTTTTTCCTCCTCCTTTCTCCCTCCTCTCCCTCCTTCCTCCCTCCCACTCCTTTTCCTCCTCCTCCTCTTCCTCCCGCAGGGTCTCCCCCCCCCCACCCCGTCCTCCACGTTGGGGAACGGGGGTCCGGGTCCCCCCCCCCCCCCCCCCCGCCCGTCGGCAGCTCTCGTGTCCGCGATGTATATTGGCCCCGTCCCCGCGTCCCCGTGTCCCCGCTGTCGTGTCGTCGTCCCGTGTACACCCGCGTGCGCGCCCGCGCCTGTCTGTGTGCCTGCGGGGGCCGGGGGAGTGGGGGGGCCCGCGCCCGGCCTCGGGGCCCCCGCCCCCCCCCCAAAAGGAAACGAGAAAAGACAAAAAAAACACAAAATATACGAAAAAAAAACAAGGGGTGGGGGGGAGGGTCTCCTCCTTGTGCATGCGTAGTGTTTAGTGTGAGGACCCCTCCCCTCCCCCCCCCTGCATGTCCCACTTTGAGGGGGGGGCCCCCCGCGCGGCCCCCCTCACCCCGCGCCCCCCGTTTCCGTTGACGATGATGATGATGACGATGATGATGATTTTTTTTCCTTCTCCCCCCCCGCCCCCGTTTCCCGCCGCGTCCAGAAGGGCGGCGCCGGGGAGCGGGGGGCCCCCCCCCCCCCCCCCACCGGCACGCACACGCGTGTGTCTGCGTGTGCCCGCGCCCACGTGCCAAACCTGCCGGGGGGGGGCCTCGAAACCTCCCCCGGACCCCCCAAATGTGGGGGGGGGGGGCACACGACACACCCGGACCCCACCTCCTTCTGGTTTTTTTTTTTTTTTTAATTTTAATTATTATTATTATTTTGAATTTTTTGGTTTTTCTTTTGGGGGGGAGGGGAGGGGGCTATTTTTTGTTCTCCCCCCCCCCCGCCCCCGGTTTCCTCCCAGCTGTGTAGACGCCCCTCCCCGCCCCCCCCCCCCCCACATTTAGAAGTATAAACACTTTAAAAGGGAAAAAAAAAAATCTGTTACTTAATTCTGTAAGTAATTTTTATAATTATGATGTAACTCTATCCTGAAGACATTTAAAATAAACGGTTTCTGTGGACCCCCCCCCTCCCCCCCCCCACCCCCGACCCCGCCAGCTCGGACCCGGGGCGGAGAGGCGGAGGACCCGGGTTCAAATCCTGCCCCCCCCCCCCCCCCCGCCGCTCGTCTGCCGGGTGACCTGGGACCGGTCGCCTCCCCGCTCCGTGCCTCAGTTTCCACGGGGCGAAGACCGGGAGCCCGACGAGGGACCGCCCGCTGACCCCGCCCCTCCCCGCGGCGCTTAGAACAGCGCTCGGCGCAGAGTGGGCGCCTCACCGAGACACGATGTCGCGCGGCCCGGTGGACAAGGGCCGGGACCCGGATTCGGATTCCGCGGGCGCCCGCTGCGTGACCTTGTCTCGGCGCGGAGCCCCGGGCCGGGAGTCGGGACCTGGGTTCTAATCCCGGCTCCGCCAGGGGACCTCGGACCAGTCGCCCCGCTTGGCTCGGAGAAGCGGCCCGGCGGAAGGGGGGGGTCGGGGGGACCCGGGTTCTGATTCTGGCTCCGCCGTGTGGCCTGGGACGAGTCACGCCGGGCCCGCGAGTCGGGGGGGCACTTGGGTTCGAATGCCGCGCTCGTTCGCTGCCGCGGGACCTCGGACGGGTCGCTTCTCGGAGCGGCGCGGCCTTGCGGGTCGAGCCCGGCCCTGGGTTCGAATCCCGCGCTCCGGCCCCCTTGTCGGCCGTGTGACCTTGGTCACGTCCCTTCTCTTAAAGAGGCCCCGAGTTCAAGTCCCGGCTCCGCCGCCGGCCTGCTGGGCGACCCCGGGCCGCCTCCCTGGGCCTCAGTTTCCCTCCTCTGTCGAACGGGGACGGGCCCGACCCCATTGGCTTGGCTCCACCCCGGCGCTCAGTACAGTGCGCGGTACAGAGTAAGGCGCTCAACAAATAGCCCGGTGGTTAGGATTGAATACCGCGGTGGTTATTTCCTCTTCTGTAAATTGAGCCCCATGGTGTGTATTGGGGGGGGGGGGGTCCTGATGACCTCGCGTCACCCCCAGGGCTCAGTACAGTGCTCGGCACATAGTAAGCGCTTCACAAATAGCACCGTGATTATTTCCTCGTCCGTAAAAGGGGGGGGGGGGAGATTCGATCCCTGGTCTCCCTCCCGCTTAGCCCCTGGGCGACAGGGATCGCATCTCCTCTCCCTCCCCAGCGCTTAGCACAGCGCTCGGCACGGGGTAAGAGACGGTTCCCCGTCTCGTTCTTATTTATTGAGCGCCTACTGCGCGCGGAGCCCTGTCCTGAGCGGAGGGAACGCGTCTGTCCACTCCCAAGCGCTCAGTACAGTGCTCCCCACAGAGTAAGCGCTCCATAAATGTCATCGGCCGATTAAATGACCACCCTGATGCTCAGTACAGTGCTCTGCGCCCTGTAAGTGCTCAGTAAATGCCACTCATTGCTCACCCGAATGCTTAGTACAGTGCCCTGCACGCAGTAAGTGCCCAATGTCACTAATTGCTCACCCGAAGGCTTAGTACAGTGCTCTGCGTCCAGTAAGCGCTCAATAAATGCTGCTGATTGACCTCCCGAACGCTTAGCACAGTGCTCTGCGGGCAGTAGGAGCTCAATGTCACTAATTGATCACCCGAACGCTTAGTACAGTGCTCTGCACGCAGTAAGCGCTCAGTAATGCCACTGATCGATCACCCGAACGCTTAGTGCGGTGCAGTGCTCGGTGTGTGGTACTAATTGATCTCCCGAATGCAGATTATTTGTGCACGGCAAGCGCTCAATAAGTATCATTGACCCGGTTGCGTTCCACGGCGCTTTGCACGCAGGGAGCGCCCGGTCGAGTGGAAAGCCGGGCTGCAATCCCTCATTACAGAAGAGGAAACTGAGGCACTGAGGGCCGACAAGGGTCGGGGGGGGCGAGACTCGAACCCAGGTCCTTCTGACTCCCAGGCCTTGGGGCTCAAACGTCTGCTTTGTGACATTGGACAAGTCACTTCCCTTCGGGCCTCGGTGACCTCTGTCCCTCGGGGGGGTCGTTTAGCGTTTATTGAGCGCTTCCTGGGTGTGGGGGACTGTACTGAGCGCCTAGAAGGGACGATCGGGCAGCAGACCTGCCCAACGGCAGATAATGTTGGTATTTGTGACGCGCTCGCTATGGGCCGAGCACCGTTCTAAGCGCTGGGGGAGAGACGGGGTCATCGGGTGGTCCCAGGCTTCGTCCCCATTTGACAGAGGAGGAAACTGAGGCCCAGAGAAGGGAAGGGACTGGCCCACGGTCACCCAGCTTGAGTGGCAGAGGCGGGATTCGAACCCAGGACCTCGGACTCCCCAGCCCGGCCTCTCCCCACGGAGCCCCGCTGCCTCGGGGAGCCTGGAGGTTAGAAGCAGGGTGGTTCAGTGGGTAGAGCCCGGGCTGGATTAGAACCCAGGACCTCCCCACTCCCAACCCTCGGGCTCCGCCCACTAGGCTGCAATGCTGCTCTGAGACAAGGGAAGTGACTGGTCCAAGGTCACACAGCCGGGGGGGGGGTGGCTTGGAGCGCCCCCTGGCGGGCGGGGTCTAGCGCAGGCGCAGCCCGTTGGGCGGGTGGAGCGTCGCGCGCTCCGTCCGTTGGTCGACCTGCGCCGCTGATTGGTCGGCGCGTGGTGGGAGTGCGCCGCCGATTGGCTCGCGGAGGGGTGGGGTCGCGCGCCGCTGATTGGTCGGCCGGGGTGACGTCACGCGCTCAGCCCGTTGGTCCACCTGCGTCGCTGATTGGTCGGGGCCGGGCAGGGGCGCGCAGCTGATTGGTCAGGCGGGGGCCCGTCGCGCCCTCAGTCCGTTGGTCGACCTGCGCCGGGGATTGGTCGGGGTCGGGCCGGGGCGCGCGGCTGATTGGTCCAGGAAGGGTGGGCTCGCGCGCAGCTGATGGGGGGGGGGCGTCGCGCGCTCAGTCCGTTAGGCGTCCTGCGCCGCTGATTGGTTGGGGCCGGGTCGGAGCCCGCGGCTGGTTGGTCCAAGGAGGGGGTGGGCTCGCGCGCAGCCGATTGGTCGGTTCGGCGGGACGTCGCGCGCTCAGCCCGTTGGACGACCTGTGCCGCTGATTGGTCGGCGCCGGGCCGGAGCGCGCAGCTGATTGGCCCACGGTGGGGTGGCGCGCCCCTGATTGGTCGGCGCGGGGCCGGTGGGCGCAGCTGATTGGCCCACGTGCTTCGGGGGGGGGCGTCGAGCGCGCCGCCAGTAGGCCGGCAGGGGGCGCCGCGGGGCCGTTTGTCGGTCAGAGCGCACGGGTCCCTGAAAGTGGCTCTGAGTGCGAATTTCACCCCCTTCCCCTAATTCCCCCTATAATATTCATTTATCCCATCGTATTTAGGGAGCGCCGACTGTGCGCAGGGCCCTGGGCTAAGCGCAACGGCGAGTCCAGTTCAGTAACAGAGAGAGACCCTCCCTGCCCACCACCTAGACGATGGATGCCATTGTACTTATTGAGCGCTTCCTGGGTGCAGAGCGCAGCGCTAAGCAGTGAGCCCACAGAAATAGGTAAATCAAGGGCTTAGCGCAGCGCTCTGCACATAGTGCGCGCTTAATAAATACGACTGAATAAGTTACAGGCATAGCCACCCCCTCCCCATATGCCGTCCATATTCATTCAATCGTATTTATTGAGCGCTTCCTGGGTGCAGAGCACTGCGCTAGGCGCTGGGGAGAGTCCAATACAACACTAAGCAGACCCGTTCCTTGCCCCCCACGAGCTGAGGGTCTGCGGCGGGGGGACAGACATGAAGACACATAAATAAAAGAGGTAAATCGATCGAGCGCTTAGCACAGTGCTCTGCACATAATAAGCGCTCAATAAGTACGCATGAATCAAACGATTACACAGTGATGAATAATGAATGGTCGAGGAATGAATAAATTATAGGCCTAACCGCCCCCTCCCCAAATACCGTCCACAGTCATTCATTCGACCGTATTTATTGAACGCCTCCTGGGTGCAGAGCACTGTACTAAGCGCTGGGGGGAGTCCAATAGAGCGCTCACCAGACGCCTTCCCTGCCCACCACGAGCCCCCCCGTCTGGGCGCGGTGGTGGGGAGGGAGGGCGACAGACGTGACTGTACCGATTTGTCCATTGCAAGCGCTCAGTACAGTGCTCTGCCCCTAGTAAGCGCTCAATAAATACTATGGAATGAATAGATCAATCAAGCGCTTAGCACAGTGCTCTGCACTTAATACATACGCTTAATAAAAACGATTTAATGAATCAAGAGGGTGAGCCCCACGCGGGTCAGGGCCTGCGTCCAACCTGATGACCTTGTCTCTCCCCTAGCGCTTAGCACAGGGCCTGCCCTGTAGTAAGCGCCTAACAGATACGCATGGCTCAGTGGGAAGAGCCCGGGCTTGGGAGTCAGAGGTCACGAGTTCGAATCCCGGCTCTGCCCCTTGCCTGCTGTGTGACTGTGGGCGAGTCACTTCACTGGGCCTCAGTGACCTCATCTGTAAAATGGGGATGAACTGTGAGCCTCACGTGGGACAAACCTGATGACCCTGTTATCTCCCCCAGCGCTTAGAACAGTGCTCTGCCCATAGTAAGCGCTTAACAAATACCAATATTATCATTATTATTATTCATAGGTGGGAAACCTGCCCTGAACGTGCCCCGCGTGGTAATGGACGATCGCGGCCGCCAGAGGGCGCCCCTTCCCCGCGCTGTGGTGGACGATCCCGCCCGCGGCCGCCAGACGGCGCCCTACCGGCGCTGTGGTGGACGATCCCGCCCTCGGACGCCAGAGGGCGCCCTACCGGCGCTGTGGTGGGCGATCCCGCCCTCGGACGCCAGAGGGCGCCCTACCGGCGCTGTGGTGGGCGATCCCGCCCGCGGCCGCGAGAGGGCGCCCCTACCCCGCGTCAGGCCCCCTCCTCTCCACAGCACTTAGAACAATAATAATAATAATAATAATAATGGTATTTTTTAAGCGCTGACTCTGTGCCAAGCACTGTGCTAAGCTCTGGGGGAGATCCAGGCTCATCAGGTGGTCCGTCCCCCGTGGGCTCCCCGTCTCCAGCCCTATGTGGCAGATGAGGTCACTGAGGCCCAGAGAAGAATGATGGCATTGGTTAAGCGCTTTACTATGCGCCAAGCACTGCGCTAAGCGCTGTGGGGGGAGAACTCCTTCCTGACTCTCCCAGGCCCCGTTTGTCTCTGCTTCTGTCTCTGCCGCGCTCTCTGTCTGCCTCTGTCTCTTCTTCCGTCTGTCTCTGTCTCTGCTTCTCTCTCTGTCTCTCCTTCTGTCTCTGCTTCTGCTTTTGTCTCTTTCTCTGCTTCTGTCTCTGCCTCTCTGTCTCGTCTCTGCTTCCGTCTCTGTCTCTGCTTCTGTCTCTGCTTCTGTCTCTGCCTCTCTGTCTCTGCTTCTGTAATAATAATGTTGGTATTTGTTAAGCGCTTACTGTGTGCAGAGCACTGTTCTAAGCGCTGGGGTAAACACAGGGGAATCAGGTTGTCCCACGTGGGGCTCCCAGTCTTCATCCCCATTTGACAGATGAGGGAACTGAGGCACAGAGAAGTGAAGTGACTTGCCCACAGTCACACAGCTGACAAGTGGCAGAGCTGGGATTCGAACTCATGAGCCCTGACTCCAAAGGGCTCTTCTGTCTCTGCTTCCATCTCTGTCTCTGTCTCTGCTTCTGTCTCTGCTTCTGTCTCTGTCTCTGCTTCTGTCTCTGTCTCTGCTTCTGTCTCTGCCTCTATCTCTGCCTGTGTCTGCTTCTGTCTCTGTCTCTGCCTCTATCTATGCTTCTGTCTCTGCTTCTGTCTCTGTTTCTGTCTCTGCTTCTGCCTCTATCTCTGCCTGTCTCTGTCTCTGCCTCTGTCTCTGCCTCTGCTTCTGTCTCTGTCTCTGCTTCTGTCTCTGCCTCTGTCTCTGCCTCTATCTCTGCCTTTCTCTGCTTCTGTCTCTGCCTCTATCTCTACTTCTGTCTCTGTCTCTGCTTCTGCCTCTGTCTCTGCTTCTGTCTCTGCCTCTATCTCTGCTTCTGCCTCTATCTCTGCCTGTCTCTGTCTCTGCCTCTATCTCTGCCTGTGTCTGCTTCTGTCTCTGTCTCTGCCTCTATCTCTGCTTCTGCCTCTATCTCTGCCTGTCTCTGTCTCTATCTCTGCTTCTGTCTCTGTCTCTGCTTCTGTCTCTATCTCTGTTTCTGTCTCTGCTTCTGTCTCTGCCTCTATCTCTGCTTCTGCCTCTATCTCTACTTCTGTCTCTGCCTCTGTCTCTGCTTCTGTCTCTGCCTCGGCTTCTCTCTCTGTCTCTGCTTCTGTCTCTGCTTCTGTCTCTGTCTCGGCTTCTGCCTCTGTCTCTGCCTCTGTCTCTGCCTCTGTCTCTGTCCCTGCTTCGGTCTCTGCCCCCCCCCCCCCGTCTCTTTTCTTTTTTGATGGTATTTGTTAAGCGCTTACTACGGTGTCAAGCCCTGTTCTGAGCGCTGGGGTGGAGACGGGCCATTCGGACCGGCCCCCGCGGGGCTCCCGGCCTCCACCCCCGTTTTCCAGAGGAGGGAAACTGAGGCCCGGAGAGGCAAAGTGACCGGCCCCAGGTCACCCAAGCTGACAAGGGGAGGAGGCGGGATTCGAACCCAGGACCTTCGGACTCCCAGCTCGACCCACTAGACCGTGTGGTTTCTCCCTCTGGAGGAGGACGGGGAGGACCCAGAACTGGCTACACAGTAGACCCCCCCCCCCAGCACAGCGCTTTGCCTAGACACCCAGCACAGCGTTCTGCACACAGTAGACGCCCAGCACCGCGCTCTGCCCACGTAATATGGATGATTGATTAGTATTTCAGTCCAGTGCTCTGCACCCAGAGGGAGCTCAGTAAATAGGACCGGATGAAGAGACGCCCAGCACAGCGCTCTGCGCACAGAGAAGCGGCACGGTTCAGTGGGAAGAGGCCGGGGCTGGCAGTCCGAGGTCCTGGGTTCGAATCCCGCCTCCGCCCCGGTCAGCTGGGTGACCTTGGGAGAGTCATGAGGCAAACGGGGCCTGGGAGAGGGAGGAAGGGGTTCCCGAGCCCGGGGGGGGGCGGGGAGGGGTGCTATTGGACCCTGGGCAAGTCACGGCACTTCCCCGTGCCTCAGTTTCCCCATCCGAAACATGGGGGTGAAGGCCGTGAACCCCACGGGGACAAACCGGTGACCAACGCCATCGTTGTGGTATCGTCAGACGCCCTTCTCCTTCCAGGAAAGCAAGCGTAATAAAGAATAATGATAAAAATAAATAAAGACTAATGATTAAAAAAAAAAAATCGTTGGGGTGTTTGTTTGAGCGCTGACTCCGCGGCAGGCTCTGTGCTAAGCGCTGGGGAGAGGAGACAAGGGCATTCATTCATTCATGCATGCATGCATGCATGCATTCATTCATTCATTCAATAGTATTTATTGAGCGCCTACTCTGTGCAGAGCACTGCACTAAGCGCTTGGAATGGACAAATCGGTCATCAGACGTGGGGCTCTGACGCCGGACTCGCCCGGATCCCACCACATCCCACCGGATCCCACCGGATCCCACCGGTTCCCACCGGATCCCACCGGGACCGACTCACAGTTGCCTCCCCGTTTCCCTCCTTTCCCCCCCGTTTCTTTCCATTTCTCCCTGTTTCCCTCCGTTTCTCCCAATTTCCCCCCATCTCCTTCGGTTTCTTCCCGTTTCCCTCCATTTCCCCCACGTCTTCCCCCGTTTCCTTCCGTTTCTCCTCGTTTCTCTCCGTTTCCCCCAATTTCCCCCCGTTTCCTTCCGTTTCTCCCCGTTTCCCTCAATTTCCCCCCCGTTTCTCTCCATTTCTCCCCGTTTCCCTCCGTTTCTCCCAATTTCCCTCGATCCCCCCACGTTTCCCTCAATTTCTCCCCGTTTCTCTCACAGTTTCCCCCCGTTTCCCTCCATCTCCCCCAGTTTCTCCCATTTCTCCCCGTTTTCTTCAGTTTCTCCCAATTTCTCCCCTTTTCTTTCAGTTTCTCCCTGTTTCCCTCAATTTCCCCGCCCCCCCCATTTCTCTCAGTTTCCCCCCGTTTACCCCGTTTCGGTTTTAATTTCTCAGTCCCCCCCCCACGCCCCGTTTCCCCCTCTCAGTTTCAATTCCTTTGCGTCTCTCCCAGTTTCCCTCAATTTCTCTCCATTTCCCTCAGTTTCCCCCCTGTTCCTCTCAGTTTCAATTTCTCCCCGTTTCTCTCAAAGTTTCCCCCGGTTTCCCTCAGTTTCCCCCTCTTTTCCCCCAGTTTGTTTCAATTTCTTTACCTTTCTCCCAGTTTCTCTCCATTTCTCCCCATTTCCCTCCGTCTCTGCCCGCCTCCCTCCGTTTCCTCCCAATTTCTGCCCGTTTCTCCCAGTTTCTCTCAATTTCTTCGCGTTTCTCCCAGTTTTCTCCAATTTCTGCCCGTTTCTCTCAATTCCTCCGAGTTTCTCCCAATTTCTCCCCATCGTCTCGCACTCGCCCCCAATTTCTCTCAATTTCTCCCCTTTCCCCCCACCCCCACCCCCAGTTTCCCTCAATGTATTTCTCCCCGTTTCTCTCCATTTCCTTCCCCTTTCTCCCACTCCCTCCCCCGTTTCTCCCAATCTCCTCCCATTTTCTCCCCGTTTTCTCCCATTTCTCACCGTTTCTCTCCATGACCCTCCGTTTCTCTCGAGTCCTCCCCGTTTCCTCGCAATTTCTCCCCCTTTTCTCGCAGGTGTCCCCAATTTCTCCCCGTTTCCCCCATCTCCCCCACTTTCAATTCGTTTCTCCCAATCCCTCCCCCGTTTCTCCCGGTTTCCTCCCTTCTTCCCGTTTCTCCCCGTTTCTGCCCCGTTTCTCCCAATTTCCTCCCCTCTTTTCCCCGTTTCTCCCCGTTTCTGCCCCGTTTCTCCCAATCCCTCCCCCGTTTCTCCCGATTTCCTCCCCTCTTCTTCCCGTTTCTCCCCGTTTCTGCCCCGTTTCTGCCCGTTTCTGCCCCGTTTCTCCCAATCGCTCCCCCGTTTCTCCCAATTTCCTCCCCTCTTCTTCCCGTTTCTCCCCGTTTCGGCCCCGCTTCTCCCAACGTCTTCCATTTTCTCCCATTTTTCTCCCCGTTTCTCCAACCTCAACCCTTCCGCACACACCCAATCCGTCGGGGCCGATTGAGGATCGATTGCTGATGGATCGGTGGGGTTGGGGCTCCCCGTCGGGGAGGGATGGGGGGGGGGGGCTGATGGAGAGACAGAGATGGCGAGACAGAGACAGAGAGACAAGGAAGGAGAGACAGAGACGGAGATGGAGAAGGACGAGAACCACCAGCGGGAGAGGAGGAGGAGGAGGAGGAGGAGGAGGAAGAGAGATGGAGGAGGGAGCACCCAGGAGGTGCTCAGCACAGCGCTCTGCACAAGGTAGACGCCCAAACCAGCTCCCCTCCCCCGGTAGACGGGCCCCCAGTGGGCGTCCAGCTCTGTGCCCGCGCCTCTCTGCATCTCTTACTACTATCATCATCACTATTATTGTTATTATCATCATCATCACAATTATTGTTATGATCATTATCATTGCCATCACTATCATTTTTATTATTATTATTATCATCATCATCATCGTCGTTATCACTATTATCCTCACTATTATTATCATTGTTATTGCTATCATCATCTCTATTATTGTATTATTATTATCATTGTCATTACTATCATCACTATTATCGTTGTTATTATTATTATCATCATTGTCATTACTATCATCATCACTATTATTGTTGTTATTCTTATCGTCATCATTGTCATGACTATCATCATCACCATTATTGTTGTTATTATTATTATCATTGTTCATTCATTCATTCAATAGTATTTATTGAGCGCTTACTATGTACAGAGCACTGTACTAAGCGCTTTGAATGAACAAGTCGGCAACAGATAGAGACTGATTGTTATTACCATCATCATCACTATTATTGTTATCATCATTATTATCATCATTGTTGTTACTATCATCATCGCTATTATTGTTATCATCGTGATTATCATCATTGTTATTACTATCATCATCACTATTATTATTGTTGTTATTATCATCATCATCGTCATTACTATCATCACTATTATTATTGTTATTATTATCACTGTTATTACTATCATCATCAATATCATTGTTATTTTTATGATGATTATCATCATTGTTATTACGATCATCACTATTATTGCTATTCTCCTCCTCCTCCTCATCGTTATTACGACCATCACTGTTATTATTAGTATCATCACTATAATTATTGTTATCATTGTCATTACTATCATCATCACTATCGTTATTATTCTCCTCCTCCTCCTCCTCGCTATTACTACCATCACTGTTATTATTAGTATCATCACTATCATTATTATCATCATTGTCATTACTACCATCATCACTATCGTTGTTATGATTCTCCTCCTCCTCCTCCTCCTCGTTATTACTACCATCACTGTTATTATTAGTATCATCACTACCATCGTCATCATCATCGTCGCGATCCTCGTTTGTTCTCACTATTCCTTGTTGCTACGATTATTACTGCTCCCTTTCTCGTTGTCGTGACCATTGTTAGCATTCGCGTCGGACCGGGCGGGGATGGTCCCTCTAAAACGTTGCCGAACGTTTAGCCCAGTGCTTCGCACCTAATCAACGCTCAATCCATCCGATTCCTCGCTCCCCGGCCCCGAGCGAGCGCCCCCTGCCGGAGACTCCCGGCGCCCCGCTCCGTGGCGGGAGGGGGCGGGTCCCTCCCTCCGGTTGCCGGGCAACGGCGGGCGCCTGCGCGGCCCCGCCCCGCTCAGGGCGCCTGCGCACCGCTCGCGCAGGCGCCCTCCCGGCGCCGCCGCCCCTAGCAACGGGCCTCTGATTGGCTGCGGCGGCGGGGCCGGCGCGCGGGGATTGGCCGGCGGCGGCGACCAATCAGCGCGGCGCTCGCGGATTCGAATGCGGGGCGGGGCCGGCCGTTAGGGGGCCGCCTGGCGCGCGGCCTAGCTGCTACCGGAAGTCCTGCCGGTCCTCCTTATTAATTCCCTTATTTTCCTAATTATTAGCGCTAATAACCTCCCCCCCCCCCGCGACCGCGCCTCCTCCTCCTCCTCCCCCGGGCCCCCGCCGCCATGGCTCACAAGCAGATCTACTACTCCGACAAGTATTTCGACGAGCACTACGAGTATCGGTGAGCCATCGATCAGGGAATCGATCGATCGTCGATCATCGATGACGCCCCGAGGGGTTGGGTCCCCGGGGGGGGGAGGGGAGAGGGTGCACAGCGTTTAGGGCAGGGTTGAGCACGCGGGGGTGGGGGGGTGGGGGACGCAGCAGTAAATGAGGATTAGGGGAGCGAGAAACTTAATGATGATGATGGTATTGACAGTATTAATGATAATAATGGGATTAATGATGATAATAGCGACAGCATTCATGATAAGGGGAATTAATAATGATAATAGCGACAGCATTCATGATGATAAGGGGATTAATAAGGATAATATCGACAGCATTCATGATGATGATGGGATTAATGATGATAATAGCGACAGCATTCATGCTAATTTGATTAATAATGATAATAGCGACAGCATTCCTGATGATGATGGGATTAATGAGGATAATAGCGACAGCATTCATGATAATTTGATTAATAATGATAATAGCGACAGCATTCCTGATGATGATGGGATTAATGATGATAATAGCGACAGCATTCATGCTAATTTGATTAATAATGATAATAGCGACAGCATTCCTGATGATGATGGGATTAATGAGGATAATATCGACAGCACTCATGATAATTTGATTAATAATGATAATAGCGACAGCATTCCTGATGATGATGGGATTAATGAGGATAATAGCGACAGCATTCATGATGATGATGGGATTAATGATGATAATAGCGACAGCATTCCTGATGATGATGGGATTAATGATGATAATAGCGACAGCATTCATGATAATTTGATTAATAATGATAATAGCAACAGCATTCATGATGATGATGGGATTAATAATGATAATATCGACGGTATTCATGATAATAATGGGATTAATAATGATAATATCGACAGCATTAATGATAATTTGATTAATGATGATAACAGCATTCATGATGATGGGATTCATAATGATAATATCGACAGCATTCATCATGATGATGGGATTAATAATGATATCGACAGCATTCATGATAATGATGGGATTAATAATGATAATATCCACAGCATTCATGATAATGATGGGATTAATGATGATAATATCCACAGCATTCATGATAATAATGGGATTAGTGATGATAATATCGACAGCATTCATGATAATGATGGGATTCATGATGATACTATCGACAGCATTCATGATAATGATGGGATTAATAATGATGGTATTGACAGCATTCTTGATGATGATGGGATGATGGTGATTCTGTTGACAGCATTCATGATATTGATAGGATTAATGACGATTCGATCGATAGCATTCAAGATAATGGGATTGATAATGATGGTATTGTCAGCAGTCATGATAATAATGGGATTATTGATGATTCTGTTGACAGCATTCATGATCAGAATAGGATTAATAATGATGGTATTGACAGCATTAATGATAAGAGGATTAATAATAATGGTATTGACAGCATTAATAATGGGATTATTAATGCTTGTATTGACAGCATTAATGATAATAATAGGTTTAATGATGATGGTATCAACAGCATTCATGATAATAATAGGCTTAATGACGATTCTATCGACAGCATTCATGATAATAATAGGCTTAATGACGATTCTGTCGACAGCATTCATGATCGTAGTAGGATTAAAAATGATTGTATTGACAGCATTCATGATCAGAATGGGATTAATGACGATTCTATTGACAGCATTCATGATAATAATAGGATTAATTATGATTCTATTGACAGCATTCACGATAATAGGAGTAATGACGATTCTATTAACAGCAGTAATGATCGGAATAGGATTGATGATGATTGCATTGACAGCATTGATGATGATAATGGGATTAATGATGATCCTATCGACAGCGTTAATGATCAGAATGGGATTGATGATGATTGTATTCACAGCGTTAACGATGATAATGGGATTAATGATTCTATTAACAGCATTAATGATCAGAATACGATTGATGATGACCGTATTAACAGCATTCATGATCAGAATGGGATTAATGACGCTTCTATGGACAGCATTCATGATCAGAAAAGGATTAATGACGATTCTGTTGACAGCATTAATGATAATAGGACCAATGACGATTCTGTTGGCAGCATTCACGATCAGAATAGGACCGATGATGGGATGCACAGCGTTAATGATAAGAATGGGATTGATGATGATCGTATCGACGGCATTAATGAGCAGAATAGGATTCACGACAGTTCTACTGACAGCATTAATGATGATAGGATCGATGATTCTATTGACAGCATTAATGATAAGAGAATTAGTGACGATTCTACGGACAGCATTATCGATGATAGGATCGATGATTCTATCGGCAGCATTAATGATACTAGGATTAATGACGATTCAACTGACAGCATTCATGATCAGAATCGGAGTGACGATGGGATGCACAGCATTAATGCTAAGTATGGGATTAATGACGATTCTACTGACAGCATTCATGATCAGAATAGGAGGGACGATGACGGGATGCACAGCATTAATCCTAATAATAGGAGTGATGATGATGGTATTGACAGGATTAATGATAAGAATGGGAGTGACGACCGTATTCACAGCATTAATGGAGAAGAATGGGAGCGATGGTCACGGCAATAATCATAACGAGAGGAGTGATGATGATTGTATTCACAGCATTAATGAAAATAATAACAGTAATGACTATTCACGGCGATAATGATGATAATAGGAGTGATGATGACGGGATCCACATCAATAATCATGAGAAGAGGAGCGATGATGATGGGATTCACAGCATTAATGATAAGAATAGGAGTAATGATGATTGTATTCACAGCATTAATGATAAGAACGGGAGGCACGGTCACGGTTCTAACCATGATGACGGGACTAATGATGAATGTATTGACAGCGACAGTGATATCGACGGGGGTAAATGATTGTATCCACAGCATCAATCCTAAGAACAGGGGGTGACGGTCACGGTTCTAATCACAGTAGGATTCACGACGATTGTATTCGCAGCGATAATAATAATAACAACAGGAGCGACGACGGGATCCTCGTCGATAATATTCGTAACGAGAGGCCCGAGGATTATCGTATTCATCGCTCCTATTTTCATTAATGCCGCGAAGGGATCCACAGCGACTCGTGTCGATTGTGTTCACGGCATTAACGACAATAGCAGTAACGATGATCGTGTTCACGGCGATTAATGACAATAATAGGAGTGACGACGGGATCCACATCGACGGTGATCGCAATAACAGGACTCACGTCGATTGTCTTCACAGCATCAACGATGATAATAGGACTAATGGCGATTGTATTCACAGCATTAACGAAGACAATAGGAGTGAGGACGGGATCCACATCGTCGATGATCGTAAAAACGGGGCTCGCGTTGATTGTTTTCACAGCATCGGTGGTAATCGTAGGACTGATGACGATTGTATTCGCAGCCACGATGATAGGAGCGATGATGACGGGATCCACGTCGATAATAATCATGATAGCAGGAGTGACGATGACGGGATTCTCAGCAGTAATCGTCATAATCGTAGGAGCGACGGTGGAAATCACGGTCACGATCGTAATAATAGGATTAATGATGATCGCGTTGGCCGCGTCGATCATAATAACAGGAGGAACGACCGCACTCACAGCATTAACGATGACAGGAGCGACGACGACGGGATCCACGTCGATAATCATCGAGATAATAGGAGTGATGATTGATGGGATTCACGGCGATGATCCTGATAAGGGGAGCAATGATGGCGGGATGCACAGCGATAATCCGAATAATAGGAATAATTCATTCGATAGCACTTACCGAGCCCTCACTAGGTGCAGAGCACTGGGCCGAGCGCTTGGAATGGACGATTCGGCAACGGGTAGAGACCGTCCCTGCCCGACGACGGGCTCACGGTCTAAAAATAGGAGTAAGATGAGGGGATTCACGGTATTATAAGGCTACTAATGATATTTATTAAGCGCTTATCATAATAATGTATGTCCCCGATTAGACCGTAAGCCCGTCAAACGGCAGGGACCGTCTCTATCTGTTGCCGACTTGTTCATCCCAAGCGCTTAGTACAGTGCTCTGCCCATGGTAAGCGCTCAATAAATACTATTGAATGAATTGAATGAATTAAGCGCTTCCTATGTGCAGAGCACTGTGCTAAGCGCTGGGGGAGATACAATAATAATAATAATGTTGGTAT
This sequence comes from Ornithorhynchus anatinus, assembly GCF_004115215.2. NCBI lineage: Eukaryota > Metazoa > Chordata > Mammalia > Monotremata > Ornithorhynchidae > Ornithorhynchus > Ornithorhynchus anatinus. The sequence goes on from NC_041753.1 coordinate 70,105,947, forward strand.
TTGTTTAGCGCTTCCTATAATACTGTTGGTATTTGTTAAGCGCTTACTATGTGCCGAGCACTGTTCTAAGCGCTGGGGTAGACACAGGGGAATCAGGCTGTCCCACGTGGGGCTCACGGTCTTCATCCCCATTTTACAGATGAGGGAACTGAGGCACCGAGCAGTGAAGTCACTCGCCCACGGTCACACAGCCGACAAGTGGTCGAGGCGGGATTCGAACCCATGACCTCTGACTCCAAGGCCCGGGCTCGCTCCACTGAGCCACGCTGCTTCTCAAGGTCATCGGAAGGTCCCCCGTGGGGCTCGTGGTCTTCAGCCCCATTTGACAGATGGGGAAACTGAGGCCCAGAGGAGTGAAGTGACCGGCCCGAGGTCACCCAGCCGGCGAGCGGCGGAGGTGGGGGGGGGGGGATTCGAACCCACGACCTCTGACGCTGCTTCCCGTATTAGGGCCGAGCCCTGTCCTCAGCGCTGGGTTCGAGTCCCGGCCCCGCCCCCTCCTCCGCCGGGTGACCTCGGGCCGCTCACCTCCCTTCTCTGGGCCTCGGTCTCCCCCCAGCGCCGGGCACGGGGTGGGCGCGGAGGAGCCCCGTCCGAGCGGGAGAGCGAGCGCTCAGCGCGGCGTCGGCGCCGCCGAGGGGAGGCATCTGCCGGCCCAGGAGCGAGATCCGGGCGCGGGGCGCCGTGTCGAACGCTGTACTGAGCGCTCCCGCGAATGACCGTCCCCGTGCGCGCCGAGCGCCGGGGCGGATCCGACGCATTGGACGGGGGGGAAACTGAGGCCCGGAGAAGTCAGAATACTCACCATGGGAGTCGTTAGGGCGCTCACTACGCGCCCAGCACCGCCCCAGGCGCCGTTCGGTCGGCCTTACTGAGCGCCCACCGCGTGCAGGGCGCTGGGAAAGCGCGGGGCGGGGTCGACCGAGCGCTCGGCGCCGAGAGGAGTGCTTGGCGCGTGGCGAGGAAACCGAGGCCCAGGGAACGGGGTGGGGGGGGGGTCGCGCCCCTGGGCCTCAGTTTCCCCCCCCGGAAAATGGGGACCGAATCCCGCCCCCAGAGACAGGGCCCGGGTCCCGCCCGATCGTCTCGCGTCCGTCCCGGCGCTCGGCACGGCATGAGGGAGTCCCTCGGATGGACGGAGGACGTCGGTCTCCCCCCCCTCGGGCCCGTGGGGACGTGTCACTGGGGAGCTGGGCCTCCCCCGGGCGCTCGGCACAGCGCCCCGCGCACGGCGAGCGCTCAGTCAGTAGCCTCGGCGGACGAGCGCCGTCGGCCTCCCCCGCCTCCTCGCAGGCCGGGACCTCCCCGTGGGCGGGGCATCCGTCTGTAGCCGTATTGGACACCCCCCCCCCCCCCCAGCGCTCAGCACAGCGCTCCGCAGCGTGGAAGCGCTCAGCACAGCGCTCCGCGCCCCGAAAGGGCTCGGGAGACGGACCGACAAGCGCTCGGTACATAGCACCGGGGGGCTCTGCCCGGCCGGCGGCGCTCGGCACGCCCGCCGGGTCGGCGGTCGACCGGCTCGCGCGGCGATGACCGTCCCGGTATTTACCGGCTGCGTGCGTGAAACGCTGTGGGCCTCAGTTTCCTCCTCTGTCGGATGGGGGGCGGAGGCCGGGGGCCCCCCGGGGGGGGCCACCCGATGACCCCGTCGCTCCCCCAGCGCTTAGGACGGCGCTCGGCACCGAGTAAGTGAGAAGCGGCGGGGCTCGGTGGCGAGGGCCCGAGTCAGAGGTCACGGGTTCGAATCCCAGGCTCCGCCCCCGTGACCGGGGGCGGGTCACTTCCCTTCTCTGGGCCTCAGTTTCCTCCTCCGTCAAATGGGGGCGAAGACCGGGAGCCCCAGGGGGGACAACCCGGTGACCCTGTCTCTCCCCCGGCGCTTAGACCGGTGCCCGGCACACGGCCAGCGCTTGCTTCACGAAAACCGACATCATCATCATTATCCGCAGATACCGATATTGCCATTGACAAATACCAACGTTATTATCATTATCGTTAACAAATCCCAACATCGTTACCGTTATTAGCAAATACCAACCTGATGATGATGATGGTTAACAAATACCAACATCATTATTATTATTAGCAAATACCAACCTGATGATGATGATGATGATGATGATGATGAACAAACACCACCATCATTATTATTATTAGCGCATACCGACCTGATGATGATGATGATTATTAACAAATACCAACAACATTATTATTGGCAGATACCAACCTTATTATTATTATTATTATTATTGACAAATACCAACATCATTATTACCCAATACCAACCTTATTATTATTATTATCATTATTATTATTAACAACAAATACCAACATCATTATTATTATTAGCAAATACCAACCTGATGATTATTATCATTATTAACAAATACCAACGTCGTTATTATTGTTAACAAATACCAACCTTATCATCATTATTATTATTATTACTGACAAATACCAACATCATCATTAGCAAATACCCACCTTATTATTATTATGATTATTTTAATTAACAAATACCAACCTTATCATCATTATTATTATTATTATTATTATTGACAAATACCAACATCATCATTAGCAAATACCCACCTTATTATTATTATCATTGATTATTTTAATTAACAAATACCAACATCATTATGATTAGCAAATACCAACCTTATGATTATTATTATTATTAACAAATACCATCATTATCATTAGCAAATACCAACCTTATGATTGTCATTATCATTAACAAATACCAACATCCTCATTATCATTAGCAAATACCGACCTTTCGGTTATCGTCGCCATGAGCGGATACCAGCGTGGTCATTACGGTTAACAAATACCAACCTTATCATTACGACCGCGACCATCATTAACGGATCCCAGCCTCGCCGTCACCGTCGGCGAATACCAGCGTCGTTCGTTGTTATCCCCGTCGTCGGGGAATACCGACGTTATTCCTGGAAGTAGGCGAGGAGGAGGAGCGGCGGCCGTGGTCCCCCGGGGGCGGGGGCGGGGGTGGGGGGGCGCTCAGTACAGAGGCGGGGCGCGGTGTCGCCCTTCCCCCCTCCCCCGCAGGCACGTGATGCTGCCCCGGGAGCTGTCCAAGCAGGTGCCCAAGACCCACCTGATGTCGGAGGAGGAGTGGCGCCGGCTGGGCGTCCAGCAGAGCCTCGGCTGGGTCCACTACATGATCCACGAACCCGGTCTGGACGCCCCCTCGGGGGGCGGGGGAGGGAGACCCCGGGCGGCGGCGGGAGGGAGACCCCGGGCGGCGGCGGCGGGGGGGGGGGGGGGGGGGCGGCGGCCCGGCGACCCCTGACCCCCCCCCCGTCTCGTCCCCCCTCGCACGCAGAACCGCACATCCTCCTCTTCCGACGGCCCCTGCCCAAGGACCCGCCCAAGTGACCGGACCCCCGGACGGCCCCCGGACCCTGTAAATACCCGGCGGCGCCGGGCGCGCGGCCCCGACGCCCCCACCCCGGAACCCGCTTTTTAAATATTCCCCCCACCCGCCCCCCACCACCCCGGAAAGAAATAAATAAACTCCTTGGTTTTTTAAGAAGGCGAGGGGCGACGGCTTCCCCGGGGGGGGGAAGGGCCTGGGGGTCGGTGGGGGGATTCGGGGGTCGGTGTGGGGGGGGGTCCCACCGGGCGGGGGTCTCGGGGGGGGGATCCGGGGCCGGTCAACCGACGGAGGTTTTCCCCAGCAGGGGTTTGGCGGAGGAAGAGGGTCACAGACACGCCCACACACATCTTCTCTCTCATTTTCCCCTCTTCTGTCTCTCTCCTCTCCTGCCTCTGACTCCGCTCCTGTCTCTGCCTCTCTTGTCTCCGCTCCTGTCTCTGTCTCCCCTCCTGTCTCTGTCTCTCTTTTCTGTCTCTGCTGTCTCTGTCTCTCTCTTCTGTCTCTCTCTCTCTCTCCCGTCTCTGTCTCCACTCCTGTCCCTGTCTCTCTCTTCTGTCTCTGTCTCCGCTCCTGTCTCTGTCTCTCTCTTCTGTCTCTGTCTCCTTCTCTCTCCTCTCTTCCCTCCTCCCATTTCTCTCTCATTTCTCTTCTCTCTCTCCGCTTTCTCTCTCCTCTTTCCTCTCCCCTCCTCTGCCTCCTCTCTCCTCCCTTCTCTCTCCCTCTCCCCGCTCTCTCTCCTTTCTCCTTCCTCCTCTCCCCCCTCTCCTCTTTCGCCCTTCTCTCTCCTCTTCCCGTTCCTTCTTTTTCTTTCCTCCTTTCTCTTTCTCCACCCTTTTCTCTTTCCTTCTTTCTCCTTTCCCCTCCCTCTCTCCCGTCTCTCTCGTTTCTTTCTCTCCTCCTCTCTCCTTCTCCCTCTCCTTCCCTCTCCTTGCTCCTTCCTCTCTCTTCCATCTGTCTCCTCTTTCTCCTCGCCTTCTCACCTCCCTCCTCCTTTCTCCTTTCTCTCTCCTCTCCTCCCCTCTCTCTCCACCCTTTTCTCTCTTTTCTCCCTTTCCCTCTCTCTCCTGTCTCGGATTTCTTTCTCTCCTCCTCTCTCCCCTTTCTCCTTCCTCTCTCCTCCTCCTCCTCCTCTCTCTCCTTTCTTCTCTCCTGTGTTTCTCCTTCTCCCCTCCCCTTTCTCTCCTCCCTTCTCTCTCCTCTTCCCTTTCCTTCTTTCTTTGTCCTCTTTCTTGCTTCCCTTCTCTTTCTCCACCCTTTTCTCTCTCCTTTATCTCTCCTTCTTTCTCCTTTTCCCTCTTTCTCCTGTCTTTCTCTCCTCCTCTGTCCTTCTCCTTCTCTCTCTCCCCTCCCTTCCCTCCTTTCTCTCTCCTTCTTTCTCCTTTCCTCTCCTCTCTTTCTCCTCTCCTCCTTTCTCCTCCCCTTCCCTCTCTCCCCACCCTTTTCTCTCCTTTCTCCTTTTCCCTCTTTCTCATTTCTTTTCTCTCATCCTCTCTCCCCTTTCTCTTCTCTCCTTCCTCTCCCCTCCCTTCTCTCTCTCTCTCTCTCTCCTCTCATTTCTCTCCTGTCTCTTCTCCTCTTTCTCCTTCTTTTTCTCCTTCCTGCTCTCTCCTCTCCCCTTCTTTCTCCTTTCTGTCCACCCTTTTCTCTCTCCTTTCTCTCTCCTCCTTCCTCTCTCCTGTTTCTCTCATTTCTTTCTCTCCTCCTCCTCTCCCCTTTCTCCTCCCTCTTCTTTCCTCTCCCCCTCTCTCTCTCTCCTTGCTCCTTCCTCTCTCTTCCTCGTCTCCTCTTTCTCCTTTCCTTCTTCTCTCCTCCCTTCTCTCTCTCCACCCTTTTCTCTCTCTTCCCCTTCCGTCTCTCCACCTTTTCTCTCCTTTCTCCTTTTCCCTCTTTCTCTTTCTCATTTCTTTCCCTCCTCCTCTCTCCCCTTTTGCCTTCTCTCTCTTTTCTCTTCTCCTTTCTCTCTCTCTCATTTCTCTCCCTCTCCCCTCTTCCCCTTCCTTCTTTCTCCTCTTTCTTTCTTCCCTTCTTTCTCCACCCTTTTCTCTCTCCTTTATCTCTCCTTCTTTCTCCTTTTCCCTCTTTCTCCTTTCTCTCTCTCCTCCTCTCTCCCCTTTCTCCTTCTCTCTCTCTGCTCCCTTCCCTCCTTTCTCTCTCCTTTCCTCTCCCCTCTTTGTCTCCTCGCTCCTTCCTCTCTCCTCCTTTCTCTCTCCTCCCCTTCCCTCTCCACCCTTTTCTCTTTCTCCTTTTCCCTCTTATTTCTTCCTCTCATCCTCTCTCCCCTTTCTCTTCTCTCCTTTCTCCTTCCTCTCCCCTCCCTTCTCTCTCTCTCTCCTCTCATTTCTCTCCTGTCTCTTCTCCTCTTTCTCCTTTTCTTCTTTCTCCTTTCTGTCCACCCTCTTCTCTCTCCTTTTTCTCTCCTCCTTTCTCCTTTTCCCCTCTCCTTTCTCTCTCCTCCCTCCTCTCCCTCGCTCCCCCTTCTGCTTCTCCTCCCGCTCCTTCTTCCTCTCTCTTCATTACAACAATTACTACTTACCCCCTTTATGAAGCGCTTATTAAGGGCTTATTAAGCTCCTAAAAGTCCCCGTCCCCGTCGGACAGAGGAGGGAACCGAGGCGCAGAGGAAGGGGAATGACCGGCTCAAGGTCACCCAGCAGCAGACGGGCGGTGGGGGGACTAGAACCCAGATCCGCCTCCTCCCCACCGTCCCCCTTGGGCAGAGGAAAAGAAAGAGGCCCAAAGGACGTTTAAGGGTGGAGGCGGGGAACCTGTCCACCACCTCTGCCCAGCGTTCAGCACAGTCCCGGTTCGTTCATCCGGTTGCAGTTGAACACCGGCGCGCGGAGCACTGGACTGAGCGTCGGGGAGAGTCCACCCCCCCCCCCCCAAATCAACGGGGACATTCCCCGCCCACGAAGAAAAGTGAATCGATTTGCAGCTGTGAACACGAGGTGGAGAAACTGAGGCCCGGGGCGGATGCCGTCCTGCCCGAGGGCCCGGAGGTTCTCTGCGCTCCCTCGACCGAGCCCCCTGGGGAAACTGAGGCCCAGAGAGGGGGAGCCAGCTGAGAAGCAGCGTGGCTCAGTGGAAAGAGCCGGGGCTTGGGCGTCAGAGGTCCTGGGTTCGACTCCCGGCTCTGCCGCTTGTCGGCTGGGTGACTGGGGGCAGGTCACTTTGCTTCTCTGTGCCTCAGTGACCTCATCTGTAAAATGGGGATGAAGACTGGGAGCCCCCCCGAGGGACAACCCGATGACCCTGTCTCTCCCCCAGCGCTTAGAACAATGCACTGTACAGAGTAAGTGCTTAGAGACCAACGTTATTATTATCATTATCCTGGACTTTGGGCCAGTCACTTCCCTTCTCTGGGCCTCAGTTTCCCTCCTCTAATGGGGATGAAGACCAGGAGCCCCACGCGGGACCTCCTGATGACCTTGGATCTCCCCCAGCGCTTAGCACAGTGCTTGGCACAGAGTCAGCGCTTCACAAAGACTTATGATGGGGTCACACGGGTCTTGCGTTCTGTCCAGCGCTTAGAACAGCGCTTGGCACATGGTAGGCACTTAAGGAACATCATCATCATCTCCCCAGAGCCCCACGGCCCCCCTCCTCCCCATTTTCCAGGCGGGGAAACTGAGGCCCAGAGCGGGGGAGGGACGCTCCCAAGGTTACCCTGCAGACCCTGGGGGCCCGGGTTCGAATCCCGCCCTGGGCCTCAGTGTCCCCCTCAGGGCGCAAAGGCTGCCGGGAAAGCCCGGGGCCAAAGAGGACGAGCACATGCTCGGCCTCTGCGCATGCGCCGCCCCTTTCCCTGCTCCTCGAGGCCTAGGGCGCATGCGCTGGTGGCCCCCCATCAATTTCCCGCACGCATGCGCTCTCCGTCCCAGCCCCGGCGCTCTACGCATGCGCTGCGCTGCCCCCCCATCTGCGTTCCCAGGACGCATGCGCCGCCACCCCCTCCTCCCAACCGGCTTTTATTCATTCATTCATTCATTCATTCATTCAATCGCGTTTATTAATCACACTGGCAATTCTGCAGCGCTTCCCCAGGGCCGAGGGTTGTTCTAAGCGCTCAGAACAAGGTCTCCAACGTCATCAGGTGGTTCCCCCCGCGGGGAGGTTTCACAGTTTTCGTCCCCATTTTCCAGATGAGGTAAACCGAGGCCCAGGGAATAATAATAATGATGGTAAGCGCTTACTGGATCCCCCCAGCGCTTAGAACAGTGCTTGGCACATAGTAAGCGCTTAATAGATGCCATCATTATTTTTATTAGAGAAGTGAAGGAGGGCAGGCGTAGGAAGATAGCAGGCGCATGCGCTCTCTTCCCCAATTGAGCCAGCCTCGGGCGCATGCGCCGCCCCCTCCCACCGGGCCCGTCTTCCCGCCCCAGGTGCGCATGCGTCATTCCGCCCCCCCGCCCACTTCCCTCATTCCCAATACGCATGCGCTCTCCCACGCGCTCGAGGGCTACCTCTCTAAACGAGTGCGCATGCGCCTTCTCCCCGTCCCCCTTCTTTCTCCCCGCCCCCCCGCCCAGTGCGCATGCGCCTCCTCAGAGGTTTTTCCAGGCTCCGATGCGCATGCGCCAACTCCCGTCTATCTATCTCTCTCTCTCTATCCCTCTCTCCCTCCCTCCCTCCAGCCTTCTTGCCCAGTGCGCCTGCGCCACCCGCCCGAGCGCTTCTTCCAAGCCCCAACGCGCATGCGCCACACCCCTCCTCACCCCCCCAGCCGCCTTGCCCAGGGCGCATGCGCCTCCTCCCCGAGCGCTTCTTCCAGCCCCAACGCGCATGCGCCACCTCCCTTCGCCTTCCCCCCCGCCCAGCCGCCTTGCCCAGTGCGCATGCGCCTCCAGCCCGCGCGTTTCTGCCAGACGCCAACGCGCAAGCGCCACCTCCCGTTCGCCTCCCCCTCGACCGCCTTGCCCAGTGCGCATGCGCCTTCCGCCCGCGCCCTTCTGCCGGGCCTCGACGCGCATGCGCCTCGCGGCCCCTCCCCTCCGCCCGCGCCACCGCGCCTGCGCCGCGGCCCCCAACGGCTTTTTCCTAACCCCGTGACGTCATCGCTGTGCCCTAGGTCGGGGTTAGAGGTCAGAGGTCAGGAGCCGCTATGGCCTCCGGGGGCCCCCGGGAGCCCCGCGCTCAGGTAAGGCGGGGAGCCCCTCCCCCCCCCTTCCCTGCTTGCAGCGCAGCGCTCTGCACATAGTAGGGGGCGTCTAGCACAGCGCTCCGCACCTTGTAGGCGCCCAGCACAGCGCTCTGCACCTAGGGAGAGGCGTCCAGCACAGCGCTCTGCACTTTTTAGGCCTCCAGCACAGTGCTCTGCACCTAGGGAGAGGCGTCCAGCGCAGCGCTCTGCCCATAGTAGGAGGCGTCCAGCACAGCGCTCTGCACATAGTAGGAGGCGTCCAGTACTGCGCTCTGCACATAGGAGGCGCCCCGCACCTAGTGAGAGGCGTCCAGCACAGCCCTCTGCACTTTGTAGGCGTTCAGCCCAGCGCTCTGCCCCTTGTAGGCGCCCAGCGCAGCGCTCTGCCAATAGGAGGCGTCCAGCACAGCGCTCTGTGCATAGTAGGAGGCGTCCAGCACAGCGCTCTGCACCTAGAACCGTCCAGCGCAGCCCTCCGCACGAGGTAGGAGGCGTCCAGCACAGCGCTCTGCCCCCAGTCGGAGGCACCCGCCACAGGAGCGCTCAGCAGAGCGCTCTGCACATAGTAGGCGTCCAACGCAGCGCTCTGCACGCAGTGGGAGGTCTCCAACACAGCGCTGTGCACGTAGTAGACGTCCAGCACAGCGCTCTCCACCTTGTAGGCGTCCAGCACGGCGCTCTGCACCATTTAGGGGCCCAGCACAGCGCTCTGCCCCTAGTAGGAGGCGTCCAGCACAGCGCCCTGCGCCCAGTGGGAGGCGCCCAGCACAGGAGGACCCAGCAGAGCGCTCTGCACACAGTAGGGAGCGTCCAGCACATACCCCTGCACACATCAGGAGGCAGCCAGCACAGCGCCCCGCCCATAGTAGCCGCCCAGCACCGCACTAGGCCCATAGTAGACGCCCGGCACAGCGCCGTGCTGCCAGTCGGCGCTCAGCACGGCGTCCCGCACAGGGTTGGCGTTCAGTAAGGCGCTCCGCACGCCGGCGTCCAGCACAGCGCCCCGCACACCAGGAGTTGACGCTTTTAGGGGCCGGTGGGAGATGGACGGCCCCGGACCGACGGCCGAAGGGCAGAGCGCTGTGCTGGGCGCCTACTCTGTGCTGAGCGCTCTGCTGGGTGTCTGCTATGTGCAGAGCGCTGTGCTGGGCGCCTACCGTGTGCAGAGCGCTGTGCTGGGCGCCTACCGTGTGCAGAGCGCCGTGCCGGGTGTCTACAGAGCGCTGTGCCGGGTGCCCGTCTGGTTCAGAGCGCTGTACTGGGCGCCCGCCCTGTGCAGAGCGCCGCGCCGGGTGCCCATCTTGTGCAGAGGGCTGTGCTGGGCGCCTACCCTGTGCAGAGCGCCGTGCCGGGTGTCTCCCGAGCGCTGTGCTGGGTGCCCGTCTGGTGCAGAGCGCCGTGCTGGGCGCCTACCGTGTGCAGAGCGCCGTACTGGGTGTCTACAGAGCGCTGTGCCGGGTGCCAGTCTGGTTCAGAGCGCTGTACTGGGCGCCCGCCCTGTGCAGAGCGCCGCGCCGGCTGTCTCCCGAGCGCTGTGCCGGGCGCCCGTCTTGTGCAGAGGGCTGTGCTGGGCGCCTCCTGGGTGACCGGGGCGGGGAAGGGTGTCTCTCTCTCTCTCTCTCAAGGACGTCCAGTCTAGAGCCCCCTCCGTCCCCCCCACAGGGAAGGGCCCTGGGTGCGAGGGCCGGCGCGGCGGCCGGCGGACGCGCGGCGCAGATGCCCGGTGAGGACCCGGCCCGGCGGGCGCGGGGAGGGGAGCGCTGTGCCGAGCACTGGGGAGAGCCCGGGGGGGGGTCAGTAAGACACGATCCCTGTCTTTAATAATCGCAATAATAATAATAATATTAATAATAATAATAATGATGATGGCATTTATTACGTGCCAAGCGCCGTCCTGAGCGCGGAGCGCCGGTCTACCCTGTGCCGAGCGCTGCGGAGAGCCCGGGGGGGGGTCAAGTAGGGCACGGTCCCCGTCTTTAATAATCGCCTGAATAATAATAATGATAATGGTGAAGTGTATTAAGCGCCTACTATGGGCCAAGCACCGTTCTAAGCGCGGAGCGCCGGTCCACCCTGTGCCGAGCACCGGGGAGAGCCCGGGGGGGTCGGAAGGATCCGATCCCGGTCTTTAATAGTAATAATAATAATAACGATGGCATTTATTAAGCGCCTACTACGCGCCAAGCGCCGTCCGGAGCGCGGAGCGCCGGTCTACGCTGTGCCGAGCGCTGCGGAGAGCGCGGGGGGGGGGGGTCAAGTAGGGCACAATCCCTGCTTTTAATAATTGCATGAATGATAATAATAGTAATAATAATAATAATAATAACAGTGAAGGGTATTAAGCACCTACTACGTGCCAAGCGCCGTCCGGAGCGCCGGTCCACCCCGTGCCGAGCGCCGGGGGGAGTCGGCGAACGGGCGATCCCGCCGCCCCCGGCGCGGCTCCGTGCCTCAGTTTCCCCTCCCGGGAAGGGGGGGGGGGCTCCCCCCCCGGCACGGCGCCGGACCCGGGGCGCGTGACGCGTCTCCCCCGCCGCCGCAGGCCCCGCCGCGGCCCCCCGCCGCCCCCCGCCCTTCCGGCTCAGCCCCTCGGACTTCCCGGCCCTGACGCCCGCCCAGGTGGGTTCCGGCCCCCGCCTCGAACCCGCCGCCCGGGACTCGAACCCGCCGCTTCCCCGCCCTCGGCGCGGGAGGGGGAGGTCGGCCTCGGGTCCCCCGCCTCGGTCTCCCCGCGCGGCGCGGAAGACTGACGGGCGGCGGGTCCGTGTCCCCCCCCCCCCCAGGCCCCGCCGGAGCCCCGCCTCCCCCCGCCCTCCCCCGGACCAGGTAAGGGGGGAGACCGAGGCGCGGCGGGGATCCGAGGCCGGGCCCTCCCGCCGCCCCGCGCCTCGGTTTCCCCGGGCGGGGGGCGGATCCCTCCCCCCGGGCCGGGCGGCCGGCTCACGGCGGGCGGGGGGCGCGGCCGGCTCTCCTTCGCGCAGGCCGGACGTCGCCGGAGCCCCCCGGGAGACCCCGCGGCAAGAAGAAACCGGGGAGACTGAGTCAGGAGCCCCCCGCCGGCGCCCAGGTACCGCCCGGCGGCGTCTTCCTCCGCCTCGGCTTCGCTGGCGGAGGGGGAGACCGAGGCCCGGCGTTCGAGGGGGGAGGCCGGGGGGCGGGGGGGGCGTACCGGGACCGGAACCCGGGCCCGGCCCCCGGGGCTCCCGGCGCCCTCCGCCCCTTTCGCAGATGGGGAAACCGAGGCCCGAGGAGGGGAGAGGAGGCGCGTGGGCGGGAGCGGAGCCCCGCGCCCAACACCGGGGCCGGAGCCCCTCGGTGAGTGACGGACCCCGGGGCGGCGACGGACGGACCCCGGGCGACAGCGGACCCCGGACGGCGTCGGACGGACGGACCCGGGGCGGCGACACAGAGACCCCGATCGGCGGGAGACGGACCCCGGGCGGCGACGGACGGACCCCGATCGGCGGGAGACGGACCCCGGACGGCGACGGACGGACCCCGGGCGGCGACGGACGGACCCCGGACGGCCACGGACGGACCCCGGGCGGCGGCGGCGGGACCCCGGGCGGCGGGAGACGGAACCCGGGCGGCGATGGACCCCGGACGGCGACGGGGGGACCCCGGGGGGCGCCGGCCGGACGGACCTCGGGGTCGCAGGAGGAGGCGGCGGCGGCGGCGGCGGACGTGCGGGGCGGCCGGAAGAAGCGTCAGGCGGGCGTGGAGCTGAACCTGGGGCAGGTCCTGGCCGCCCTGCAGCGGCAGCACCGGGCCGGGAAGGAGCAGGCCCGGCCCCGCGCCCGGCCCCTCGTCTTCGCCGGTAACCGTCCCCTCCCTCCGTCCCTCCCTCCGTCCCTCCGTCCCTCCCTCCGTCCCCCCCGCCGCGGACCGAGCGCGCCCCGCGGTGGGCCGGGGAGGGGTCCGGCGGGCGGGCGGGCGGGCGGGCCGCGGCGAGCGCTCCCTCGCCCGCAGTGTCCGGGTCGGCGCCGCCCAAGGGCGCGGCGGCGAAGGGCGCGGGGGGCGGCCCGGCCCTCGTCCCCCACAACCCGCTGGACTCCAGCGCGCCCCTCGTCAAGAAGGGCAAGCAGCGCCTGGTGCCCAAGCCCAAGAAGCCCACGCCGCTCAAAAAGGTGCCCGGCCCCGCCCCTGCCCGCGATGCCCCGGGGCCTCCCGGGGTCCCCCCTGCCCCTGCCCGCGATGCCCCGGGGTCCCCCCCCCGCCCCTTCCCACGAGGCCCCGGGGTCCCCCTTCCCGCGATGCCCCGGGGTCCCCCCCCTTCCCCTTCCCACGATGCCCCGTGGGCCTCCCGGGGTCCCCTCACCCCTTCCCGCGATGTTCCGGGGTCCCTTGTGGGGGGGGTCCCCCACTCGCCCTGCCCACGATGCCTCGGGGCCTCTTGGGGGGGGTCCCCCCTTACCCCTCCCACGACGCCCCGGGGCCTTCGGGGGGTCCCCCTCGCCCTTTCCCACGGTGCCCCGGGGCCTCCGGGGGGGGGTCCCCCTCGTCCTTCCGGCGACGCCCCGGGGCCCAGGACGCCCTCCCTCCCTCCCCCCGGCCCCCCCCACCCCCCACCCCCCCCCCAGATCATCCTGAAGGAGCGGGAGGAGCGGAGGCAGCAGCGGCTCCTGGAGCAGGCGGGGCCGGGGAACCCCTCGCACCCGGGACCCCCCGAACCCGAAGCCGGCCCCGGTGAGTCCATCGTAGAGGGGGGAGACCGAGGCGCGGCGAGGCGGGCGAGGGGCGGGGCCGGCGGGGGGGTGTGGGGGAACCCGGGTCCCCCGCCCGGACGAACGAAGAGACCACCGGTCCAAGGTCCCGCGGCGAACGGCGCCGAGGACCCCGGCGACCCCGGCGACCCCGGCCCGGCCCCCCCCGAGGCGCCCGTCCCCGCCATCCACAGCCGCAGGTTCAGAGAGTGAGTCCGCGGGGGAGACCGAGGCCCGGGAGGAGAGTGAGGGGGCCGAGGGGGGGGGGAGGGGGGGAGACCGAGGCCCGGGAGGGGTCGGGGGGCGAGTAGGGAAACCGAGGCCCAAGGGGACGGGAGACGAGGCCCGGGGATGGGGAGGGTGGGGAGACCGAGGCCCGGGAGGGGTCGGGGGGCGGGGAGGGCGAGGCCCGGGGGGCCGGGGGGAGAGCGAGGCGACCCCCCGCCCCCCGGGCAGGTACTGCCGGCAGCTGGTGCCGCGGGAGCTGGACGCCTGCGTGTGGGAGCTGCTGCGCGCCCTGCGCGGGTTCCAGGAGCGCTGCCAGCTGCGGGAGGCCGCCCGCCCCCGCCCCAAGCGCCGCCTGGTCCTCGGCCTGCGCGAGGTCCGCAAGCACCTGCGCCTCCGCCGCCTGGCCGCCGTCCTCCTCTCCCCCGACTGCGAGGCCGTCCGCGCCAAAGGTGGTCGCCGCCGCCGCCGCCGGTCCCCCCCCTCCCCGGGAATCCCCCCCGACCCCCGGGAGGTCCCGCCGTCCCCCTCCGACCCCCGGGACGGCCTCCCCCCGGCGCCCGGGGAGATCCCGACTCTCCCTCCCGACCCCCGGGAAGATCCCGCCTTCCCCCTCGGGCCCCCGGGGATCCCCCCGACCCCCCCCCCCCCCCATCTCCTCCCCGACCTCCCCCTCGGGACCCCCCGCGACCCCCCCCCCCCCGGGCCGCCCCCCGACGCCGGGTGTGGCCCCGGGGGTCGCAGGGGGCCTGGACGAGCTGCTGCGGGAGGTGGTGACGGCGGCGGGGCAGCAGGGCGTCCCGCTGGTCTTCGCCCTGAGCCGCCGGGCCCTCGGCCGCTGCCTCGACAAGCCCGTCCCCGTCAGCGGCGTCGGCGTCTTCAGCTACGACGGGGCCCAGGTGCGGCCCCCCCCCCCCCGGCCCCCCGGGGACCCGCTCTGGGGGGGGCGGGGGGGGCCGCGGGGCGGGGGGGCGGGTCGGGGTCGCCCCGGTCAGCCCCCCGCCTCCGCGCCCAGGACCACTTCCGCCGGATGCTGGAGCTGTCGGAGGCGGCCCGGCGGGGCTACCAGCGGCTGGTGGCCGCCTCCGCCGCGCCCGGGACCCCGGACCCCCCGCCGGCCCCGGCCCCCGGGAGCCCCCCGCCCGCCGGCCGCCCCCGGGGCCCGCCGCGCCTGGCCGGGGTGAGGCCCGCCCCCGCCGCGCCGGGCTTCCCTCTCCCGCCCCCCCCGCCCCGTCCCGGCTCCTCTCCCTCCCGGTGCTCGTCCGCCCGCCCCCCGCGGCGCTCTCCTCCCGTCCCCCACGCTCGGACGCCCCTCGCCCCCCCCGCCCCCGTCCGGTGCTCCCTCAACCCCGATCCGGTGCTCCCCCCGGGTCCGGTGCTCCCCTCAACCCCGTCCGGTGCTCCCCCCCCCCCCCCGTCACAGTCCAGGTGTGGCGGCGGGAACCGAGCGACTGCCGGCCCCCGGACGCGGACCCGGACCCGGACCTGGACCCGGCGCTGACCCTGGCCGGGCTGGACCTGGGCGGGGGCGGGGAGACCCCCGCGGGGCCGGTCTAGACGCCCCTCCCCTCCCCCGCCCCCCGCCGGGGCCCCCCGATAAACGCCGTCCTCGAACACGGAACCGCCTGGCCGCCTCGTCGCTCGGGTGCTCGCTGCACCGCGCGTTGAGCGCTCGGAGGCTCCGTCCTCCGGGCGCCTGGATGCTCGGTGCTCCGGGCGATCAGTGCTCGGATGCTCGGTTCTCCGGGCGCCTAGTGCTCGGGTGCGCGATTCTCTGGGTGTTTAACGCTCAGTGCTCTGGGCGTTGAGTGCTCGGGTGCTCGGTCCTCTGGGCAGCTAGTGCTCAGAGGCACGATTCTCTGGGTCTTTAATGCTCAGTGCTCTGGGCTTTTAGTGCTCGGGTGCTCGGTTCCCTGGGCGTGCAGTGCTCAGATGCTCGATTCTCTGGGCCCTCGGATGCTCAGTTCTCTGGGCGTCGAGTGCTCGGCTGTGCGGTTCCCCGGGTGTTTAGTGCTCACTGCTCCGGGCACCTAGTGCTCGGATGCTCAGTTCTCTGAGTGTTTAGGGCTTGGATGCTCAGATCTCTGGGCGTCAGGTGCTCGACTGTGCAAATCTCTGGGTGTTGAGTGCTCAGATGCTCGGTCCTCTGGGCCGCTAGTGCTCAGCCGGGCAATTCCCTGGGTGTTCAGTGCTCCGTGCTCTGGGCGTCTAGTGCTCGGACGCCCAGTTCTCCGAGCCTGTGGTGCCCGGATGCTCAGTTTGGGGAGCGTGTAGTGCTCGGAGGCTCAGTCCCCTGGGTGTGTAGTGCTCGGATGCACAGTCGTCTGGGCGCTCGGATGCTCGGCGCGCGTTTACGCCCGGAAAATGTCCGCCTCGTGGGGGGCGAGGGAGGGGGACACGGGCTGGAAAATGTCGGCCCGATGCAGGCCGGGGAAGGGGACGAGGGCTGGAAAAAGGATGTGGGATGGGGAGAGGACGCGGAGGGGGACACGGGTGGGAAAACGCCCACCTCGAAGAGGGTGAGGCAGCGGGAGGCGGGCGGGGGAACGGCCGCCTCATGGAGGGCGAGGAAGGGGGACACGGGCGGGAAAACGTCTGCCCGGGACGAGGGCCGGAAAGCGTCTGCCAGATGTGGGATGGGGAGAGGACACGGGCGGGAGAATGGGCCGCCTCAAAGAGGGAGGGGGACGTGGGTGGGGAAATGGCGCCTCAAAGAGGGAGGGGGACTTGGGCGGGAAAATGGCCGCCTCATGGGGGGCGAGGGAAGGGGACACAGGCCGGAAGATGTCTGCCCGATGCAGGCCGGGGAGGGGGACGAGGCCCGGAAAGTGACTGCCAGGGATGGGGAGAGGACACGGGGCGGGGGGTAAATGGCCGCCTCAAAGAGGGCGAGGGAGGGGGATGCGGGCGGGGAAATGAGAAGCAGCATGGCTCACTGGAAAGAGCACGGGCTTTGGAGTCAGAGGTCATGGGTTCGAACCCCGGCTCTGCCACTTGCCAGCTGTGTGACTTTGGGCAAGTCACTTAACTTCTCGGTGCCTCAGTTCCCTCATCTGTAAAATGGGGATTAAGACTGTGAGCCCCACGTGGGACAACCCGATTCCCCTGTGTCTACCCCAGCGCTTAGAACAGTGCTTGGCACATAGTAAGCGCTTAACAAATACCAACATTATTAAATGGCCGCCTCATGGGGGTTGAGGAAGGGGGGACGCGGGCGGGAAAACGGCCGCCTCATGGGGAGCGCGGCTGGGAAAATGTCCGCCCGATGCAGGCCGGGGAGGGGGACGAGGGCCGGAAAATGGCAGCCTCGTAGAGGGAGGGGGACACGGGCGGGGGAAATGGCCGCCTCAAAGACGGAGGGGCACGCGGGCGGGAAAATGGCCGCCTCATGGAGGGAGGGGGTGGGTCAAGGTCTGCCAAGTCCAGGCCGGGGAGGGTCGGACGAGGGTGGGAAAATGGCCGCCTCACAGAGGACGAGGGAGGGGGACGCGGGCCGCAAAATGGCCGCCAGATGTGGGATGAGGAGGGGGACGCGGGCGGGAAAGTGGCCGCCTCAGAGAGGACAAGGGAGGGGGACACAAGGCGGAAAATGGCCGCCTCACGGAGGGC
Source organism: Ornithorhynchus anatinus (assembly GCF_004115215.2). Classification (NCBI taxonomy): domain Eukaryota; kingdom Metazoa; phylum Chordata; class Mammalia; order Monotremata; family Ornithorhynchidae; genus Ornithorhynchus; species Ornithorhynchus anatinus. The sequence goes on from NC_041753.1 coordinate 70,123,030, forward strand.
GGGGGACGCGGGCCGGAAATCGTCCGTCAGATGCGGGATGGGGAGAGGACACGGAGGGGACACGGACGGGAAAGTGTCCGCCTCAGAGGGGTACGGGAGAGGGAAGACAGGTGCGGGGAGATGGCCCCCGGATGGGGGACGCGGGCCGGAAAATGGCCGCCTCAAAGAGGGGGCAGGAGAGGGAAGACGGGTGGGAAGATGCCCCCATCTCATGGCCTAGGCGCCGGTAGGAAAATGTTCGCCAGATAGGGGATGGGGACGAAGGCCGGAAAATGTCCTCGTGAGGGAGGGGGACGCGGGCGGGAAGATGGCCGCCTCAAAGAGGGTGAGGGAAGGTGACAGGCGGGAAAATGGCCGCCTCATGGTGGTCGAGGAAGGGGGACACGGGCGGGAAAACGGCTGCCTCGGGCAGCACAGGTGGGAAAATGTCCGCCCGACGCAGGCCGGGGAGGGGGGCGAGGGCCGGAAAATGGCCGCCGGTTGTGGGATGGGGAGTGGACACGGAGGGGGACACGGGCGGGAAGATGGCCGCCTCAAAGGGGGTGAGGGAGGGGGACGCGGGTGGGAAAATGGCCGCCTCACGGAGGGCGAGTAAGGGGGACACGGGCGGGAAAATGTCCACCTCACGGAGGGAGGGGCTGGGACAATGTCCGCCGGATACAGGCCGGGGAGGGGGTCGGAGGCCGGAAAATGGCCGCCTCACGGAGGGCGAGGGAAGGGGACACGGGCCGGAAAACGTCCTCCTCTGGGGTGAGCGCGGGTGGGAGAATGTCCACCCGACGAAGGCCGCAAAATGTCCGCCTCACGGAGGACGGGGGACACGGGTGGGAAGATGGCCCCCTCAAAGAGGGGGCAGGAGCGGGAAGATGGCCAGCGGATGTGGGATGGGGAGAGGACGCGGCCTGGAAAACGTCGGCCTCCCCGGCGTGAGGAGAAGGGGCCGGAGGGCCGACGCTTGGCCCCAGGTCACCCGGGACGGGGTTACGACAAGAATAACGATAACGGCGGTATGCGTTAAGCGCTTCCTATGTGCCGAGCGCCGTTCTAAGCGCCGAGGTAGAGACGGGGTCACGGGGTTGTCCCACGGGAGGCTCCCGGCCTTCACCCCCGTCTTCCGGATGAGGGAACTGAGGCCCAGAGAAGGGAAGTGACTGGCCCGCAGTCAGCTGGCCAGCGGCGGAGGGGGATTCGAACCCACGACCGCCGACTCCCCAGCCCGGGCTCTTGCCACCGAGCCGTGCTGCCTCTCTGTGTGAAGGCAGGGGGGTGGCCCGATTGGGGGGGGGCGGAGGAGGGGTCAGAGGTCAGGGGGACCTTAGGGTCGAGCTTGGGGGGGGTCAAAGGTCAGGTGGTGCTGGGTTGGGGGCAGGGGGACCTTGGGGTCGACTTGGGGGTCAAGGGTCAGGGCCGGTTGACACTGGGTAGGGGTCAGAGGTCAGTTCCCGGTGCCCCGACCCCCTGCCTGACCCGGAACGGGGCCCGTGCGCGCTCGGCCTCTCCCCCGTCGCTCTCCCCAGCGCTTAGCACAGCGTTCTGCACCCGAGATGGTCCAGGGACCCAGGCGCTCTCCTTCCTCAGTTTCCCCCCTCCTCGTTCTTGAGACCGATTCGGGTTCACAAGGAGCGTCGGGCCCGTCCGCCGCCCGAGGTCGTCCCTCGCCGCCCGAGGTCTCCCCTTCCCCGGATCCCCGTCTCCTGAGGTCGTCCCGGCCTGGTTTCCCCCGCCGTCCCGGGTCCGCGACACCCGTGGTTGCCCCCGCTGCCCGAGGTCGTTCCCCAACCCCCCGCGGCCCGGTGTTCATTAGGTGGCGACGGTCTCCGTCACCGAACCGTCCGTTCCAAGCGCTCGGTACGGCGCTCCGCGCGTAGTGAGCGCTCAATAAATACTATCGAATGGATTTGGGATTTATTGAGCGCTTACGCGCAGAGCGCCGTACCGAGCGCTTGAGGTCTACGTTACCTGGGTGGTCCCAGGAGAGGCGGGAGGGTCGGAGGTCGGAGGCCGGGTTTGGGGAGAGACACAGATTAATTCATTCGGTGGTATTTATTGAGCGCTCACCGGGTGCGGAGCACTGGGCGAAGCGCTCGGAAAGGACAGGTCAGCCACAAAGAGGGACAAACCCTGCCCATGGCGGCTGACGGCTGCGGGGGGAAGGAGGAGGAAAAGGAGAAGAGGAGGATGGAGGGAAAGGAGGGTGGAAGAGGAAGGGAGGAGGAAAGGGATAAAGAGGAGAAAAGGGAAGGAGAAGGAGGGAGGAAGAGGAGGAAAAGGAGGGTGGAAGAGGAAGGGAGGAGGAGGAAAGGGATGAAGAGAAAGGAGAGAAAAGAGAAGGAGGAAGAGGAAAAGGAGGGTGGAAGAGTATGGGAGGAGGAGGAAAAGCAGGAGGAAGAGGATGAAGGAGAAGAGGAAAAGGGTGGAAGAGTAAGGGGGAGGAAAAGACAGAGATGGAGGGGGGGAAGAGGGAGGGATGGAGGGAGATGATGGAGAGAAAAAAGAGGGAGGGAGGTAAAAACAGCGAGAAGGGATGGAGGGAGAGGGAAAGGAGAGGAGGGAGGGGGAAGAGAGAGAGACGGAGGGAAAAGGAGGAGGAGGGAGGGAGAGGGAAAGAAGAGAGAGGAGGGGGAGGTAAAGAGACGGGGAGAGAAAAAAGGGCTAAAGATGGAGAGATGGAAAGAGAGGGAGGAGGAGAGAGAGAGAAAAGGGGGGAAACAGAGGCAGAGAGAGAGGAAGAAGAGAGGCAGAGACATAGGGATAGAGGGAGAAGGGAGGGAGACAGAGATGGGAGGAGGGGGAGAGGGAGAAAGAGAGAGGGGATTGAGGGAGGGACATGAAGACGGAGATAGAGGGGGAGAGAGAGACAGGGAGGGAGCAAGAGAGATAATGGGGGGGAGAGGCAGAGAGATAATGAGGGGGGGAGAGAGAGATAATGAGAGAGGAAGGACAGAGATAGAGGGAGAAGGGGGGAGACAGAGAGAGGAACAGGGCATGAGAGAGAGCAAGAAAGAGATAATGAGAGAGGAGGGAGAGAGGCAGAGATAGAGGGGGAGAGAGAGACAGGGAGATGGAGAGAGATAACGAGAGAGGGATAGAGGGAGAAAGAGAGAATGGGGGAGAGAGGGATTGAGAGAAGGACAGAGATAAAAGAGAAATGGAGAGAGAGAAGGAGAGGGGAGACAGAGACATAGAGGGAGAAGAGAGATAATGAGAGAGGAGGGAGAAATAGAGATAATTAAGAGGGAGAGAGATGATGGAGAGAGGCAGGGAGAAAGATGGAGGGAGAAAGAGAGAGATAATGAGAGGAGGGAGAGAGGCAGAGATGGAGGGGGAAAGAGATAGAGGGAGAAGGACAGAGATAGAGGGAGAGACGGAGATAGAGGGACAAAGAGAGAGGAGGGAGAGAGATGAGAGGAGGGGGAGAGGCAGAGATGGAGGGGGAAAGAGAGGGAGAAAGACAGAGATAGAGGGACAAAGAGAGAGGAGGGAGAGAGATGGAGGGAGAAAGAGAGAGAGATAATGAGGAGGGAGAGAGGCAGAGATGGAGGGGGAAAGAGATAGAGGGAGAAGGACAGAGATAGAGGGACAAAGAGAGAGGAGGGAGAGAGATAGAGGGAGAAAGAGAGATAATGAGAGAGGAGGGGGAAGAGATAGATGGATAAAGACAGAGCTAGAGGGAGAGACAGAGATAGAGGGACAAAGAGTGAGGAGAGAGAGAGGGAGAAAGAGAGAGAGATAATGAGAGAGGAGGGAGAGAGGCAGAGATGGGAGTGAAAGAGAGAGATAGAGGGGGAGAGACAGAGGGAGGGCCAAGGGTCCGGAGCGGCCGAGACCGCCCCATCTCTTTTCCCGTCCCGCGTGGAAACCGGGCGACGAGGCCCGGAGGAGCCCGGCGTCTTCCGCCTCCGCCGGCCGCCGAGGCCGCGCGGCCTCCGGGCCTCCGGGCGCCCGACGCCTCGCCGACCGAGAGAGGCCGAGGGGACGGCGTCCCCCCCCTCGGAGAGGTGACCGTCGTCCACCCCGCGCGGAGCGCGGCGCCCGGCGCCGTTCCCCGCCTCGACGGAGCCGCCGGCCGCGTGCGTGCCCAGGGCCGTGCTGAGCGCCGGGGACGAGGACGCCGGACTCAGGAGACTCCCCCGTCCCCGTCCCCGTCCCCGTCCCCGTCCCCGTCCCCGTCCCGGGGGAGCCGACGGTCCGCAGCGCGCAGGGAGCTGGGCCGAGCGCCGGGGACAGGAAACTAGGCCCCGCTTCCCGCCCCGGGCCTGGCGTGCGGCCTCGCGGCCCGGCGGGCCGGGCCCGGCCTCGGGAGGGCCCGGGTTCGGATCCCGACCCCCGCCCTCGTCCGCCGCCTGACTCGGGCCGGTCCCCTCCGCTCCCCGGGCCTCGCTCTCCCCCTCCGGCCGACGGGGAGGGAGACGGGGGCCGAGGGGAGGCCGGCGCCGTAGTCCGTGGCCCTCCCGGCCTCTTTCCCCCCAATGCCCTTTATCGTTCTCCCTCTTCTCATTAAGCGGCACGGCTCGGGGGAAGGAGCCGGGGCTTGGGAGTCCGAGGCGGTGGGTTCGAATGCGGCCCCCGCCCCTTGTCTGCCGGGTGACCTCGGGCCGGCCGCTTCCCTTCCCCGGGCCTCGGTGCCCTCCTCTGTCAAAGGGGAAGCAGCGCGGCTCAGTGGGAAGAGCCCGGGCCCGGGGGTCCGAGGTGACGGGTTCGACTCCCGGCTCCGCCACCCGTCCGCCGGGTCGCTTCACCGCTCTGGGCCTCGGTGACCTCGTCTGTCAAATGGGGATGAACCGGGAGCCTCCCGCGGGCCGACCCGATGACCCTGGATCTCCCCCGGCGCTTAGAACAGGGTTCTTGCGCGTAGTGAGCGCTTAACAGAGACCAACATCATTAACTGTGAGCCTCACGTGGGACAACCCCGTGACAGCGCTTAGAGCGGTGTGGCTCAGTGGGAAGAGCCCGGGCTTTGGAGTCAGAGGTCATGAGTTCAAATCCCAACTCTGCCACTTGTCCGCTGTGTGACCGGGGGCGAGTCGCTTCACTTCTCTGTGCCTCAGTTCCCTCATCTGTAAAATGGGGATGAAGACTGGGAGCCCCACGTGGGACGCCCTGATTCCCCCGTGTCTACCCCAGCGCTTAGAACGGCGCCCGGCACGTAGTCAGCGCTTAACGAACACCAACATTACCGGTGCTTGGCACGGAGTAAGCGCCCGACGGACGCCTTTATGATTCTTCTTCTTTGGGCCTCGGTTTCCTCCTCTGTCGAATGGGGACGAAGACCAGGGGACCTCGCGATGGCCCTGTCTCTCCCCCAGCGCTTCGCACAGTGCTTGGCACCTAGTGGGCGCCTCCCAAAGACCGTCATCGTCATCCCGATCGTATTCACGCGTCCGTCTTTATCGCGTTCACCCGTTGGATCGTATTCGATCGACTTTCCTGAGCGCCCTCCGGGCGCAGAACGCTGTACTAAGCGCTGGGGAGAGTCCAGGCTGAGGGTGTGGCGGTCACCGGTCCCGTAGGCGTCTCCCTGTCTCTTGTCTCTATCTCTTGTCTCTGTCTGTCTCTGTTCCCACCCTGGGTCTCTGTGGGGAAAGAGATCCGGAGACTCGGAGAGACGCCGAGAGAGGGAGAGACAGTCAGAGACTGCGAGCGAGAGTCGGGGACAGACGGAGAACCAGAGAGGTGGAGACCCAGAGACCCAGAGAGGTGGAGACGGAGACTGGAGAGATAGGGAGAGACTCAGAGAGGTGGAGACACAGAGACCGAGCGAGACCCCAGAGAGGTGGAGACACAGAGACCGAGCGAGACCCCAGAGAGGTGGAGACAGAGACTGGAGAGATAGGGAGAGACTCAGAGCGGTGGAGAGATAGGGAGAGACTCAGAGAGGTGGAGACACAGAGACTGAGAGAGACCCCAGAGAGATGGAGACAGAGACTGAGAGATATGGAGAGCGCGAGACAGGGAGACACAGTCAGAGACTCAGAGACACAGATGGAGACCCCCCGAAGTCAGAGATCCGGAGAGATGGAGACACCGAGAGATGCCAGAGACCCAGAGGCAGGGAGACACAGTCAGGGACCCAGAGATGGGGAGGGAGACACAGAGACTGAGAGATGCCAGAGACAGGGAGACAGAGAGTCAGAGACCCAGAGATAGGGAGGGAGACAGAGACGGAGAGACACCGAGAGATGCCAGAGACCCAGAGGCAGGGAGACACAGTCAGAGACCCAGAGATGGGGAGGGAGACACAGAGACTGAGAGATGCCAGAGACCCAGAGACAGGGAGACAGAGTCAGAGACCCAGAGATAGGGAGGGAGACAGACGGAGAGACACCGAGAGATGCCAGAGACCCAGGGGCAGGGAGACACAGTCAGAGACCCAGAGATGGGGAGGGAGACACAGAGACTGAGAGATGCCAGAGACAGGGAGTCACAGAGACTCAGAGAGAGACAGGGACAGAGAGATTCCCCGATGTCCGTCTCCCCCTCTAGACCGGGAGCTCGTCCGCTCTGGCGGATTGGGCTCTCCCAAGCGTTTAGCGCAGTGCTCTGCCCCCCCTCTCCCCCCGGGGGCGCTCAGTACGTAGCCCCCAGCGATGGATTCCCGGGGTTGAGGCAAGGGAGCGTCTTTGAGGGAGGGGCGAAGGCCGGGGCATCACCTCCGGCCGACCATCTGCATTCATTCATTCGATCGGACTTACTGAGCGCTCGCTAGGCGCGGGGCACTGTACTGAGCGACCACCCCTCGCCCATCGACGTATCGGCGCGGTCAGGCGTATCGACCGAGCGCTCACTCTACTGCCTGAGCGGTTCCCGCGGGCCGGGCACTGTGCTGAGCGCCTCCCCGCGAGGAGGCGTCGTCTACGCAGTCCATGGTGACGTCACAAGGATGACCCCGGGGGGGGGGGGGGCGTCCAGGTGGGGAACCCAGCCGGCAGAGACACAAGAGACAACAAGAGACAACGAGAGGCGGGAGGAGAGATGAGCCCCTGATCCTGCCCAAGAAGAAAGTAGGGAGGGCCTGGGGGGGGGGTGATAATAATAATAATATTAGTAATATTAGTAATAATAATGATAAATATTTGTGGTATGTATTAAGCGCTTACTATGGGGCAGGAGCTGTACTAAGCGCTGGGGGGGATGGAGATAACAGTCATATTATTCATCTAATAGTCATCTAATATCATCTATTAGATATTAGAGATATTAGATATTCATATCCTATATCAGAGAAGCAGCGTGGCTCAGTGGAAAGAGCGCGGGCTTTGGAGTCAGAGGTCATGAGTTCGAATCCCAGCCCCGCCCCTTGTCAGCTGGGCGACCGGGGGCGAGTCACTTCCCTGCTCTGGGCCTCAGTTCCCTCATCTGGAAAATGGGGATGAAGACCGGGAGCCCCACGGGGGACAACCCGCTTCCCCCGTGTCTCCCCCAGCGCTGAGAACGGTGCTCGGCACGTAGGAAGCGCTTAACAACTACCCACATTATTATTATATATTATATTATATTATTATATATTAATACTGATAATGTGGGTAGTTGTTAAGCGCTTCCTACGTGCCGAGCACCGTTCTCAGCGCTGGGGGGATGGTGATAATAGTCATATTATTCATCTAATAATAGTCATTGGATAGCCATATCGTATTATATTAATAACGTTGGCGGTTGTTAAGCGCTTACTATGCGCAGAGCACCGTACTGAGCGCGGGGGGGGATGGTGATAATAGTCGTATTAGTCATGTAATGTTAGTCATCTAATGGTCATATCACGCTATATCGATATTAATAATAACGTTGGGAGTCGTTGAGCGCTTACTGTGTGCAGAGCACCGTACTGAGCGCTGGGGGGAGGGTGATGGTAGTCGTATTATTCATCTAATGTTAGTCATCTAATGGTCATATCCTATCACGCCATATCGATATTAATAATAACGTTGGGAGTCGTTGAGCGCTTACTGTGTGCAGAGCACCGTGCTGAGCGCTGGGGGGATGGCGATGATAGTCGTATGATTCATCTAATGATAGTCATTTAATAGCCTATATTAATAATAATGATGACGTTGGGAGTCGTTGAGCGCTTACTATGTGCAGAGCACCGTTCTGAGCGCTGGGGGGATGGCGACAGTAGTCACGTTATTCATATAATAACCGTCCTATCGTAGTCATATATTATATGAATAATAATAATAATAATAATAACGTCGGTCTCGGTTAAGCACTTCCTATGTGCCGAGCCCTGTATTAAGCGCCGGGGGGAGAGGCGGGGGTCACCGGGCGGCCCCACGTGAGGCTCCCGGGCTTCCTCCCCATCGGACGCAGGAGGGAAACCGAGGCCCAGAGACGGGAAGGGACCGGCCCCAGGTCACAGAGTTGAGGGGCGGAGTCGGGATTCGAACCCACGACCCCTCGGACTCCCCAGCCCGGCCTCTTGCCGCCGAGCCCCGCTGCTCATCACAGAGGATAAGATACGGTATCTGTTAGGCCCTCGCTATGTTCCAGGCCCCATCCTCAGCACTGGGTAATGATGACAATAATCATGTTGGTATCTGTTAAGCGCTTACTATGTGCCGAGCACCGTGCTAAGCGCTGGGGGAGACCTAGGGGAATCGGGTCGTCCCCCCGTGGGGCTCCCGGTCATCATCCCCGTTTTCCAGATGAGGTCACTGAGGCCCAGAGAAGTGCAGTGACTCGCCCACGGTCACCCAGCCGACGAGTGGCAGAGCTGGGATTCGATAATGACGATGACGCTAATGAGTAAATATCTGGCGTTCGATAAGCACCAGGCCGGGCCCTGCGGGGAGGGGTCGTCATAACGAGACTCCCCATAACGTAGGGTGTCCGTTAAGCGCTCGGTAAGTAGCAGCGACGGACAGACCGTTATCCGGGCCTCCCCGCGGCGCTCAGTACAGCGTTCCGCGCCCGGGAAGCGCTCCGTAAGTAGCCGGGCCCGACCGATCCGCGGGTCGTGACCGTCCCGGCCCCTCCCCGGGGGGGGGGGCGCCCAGTAAATGGCCGCGCCCGCCCGGGCGGCTGCTTCGTCTCCTCCCTTTCCTTTTGCTCCCTCAGATGGACGGCCTGAGGTCCAACCCGCCTTCCGCTCGCTTCTCTAAACCGGAACGACAGGTCGGAATGCCGCCTCCCTCCTTCCCTCCTCCTCTCCCTTCTCCTTTCCCTCCCTCCTTCCCTCCTCCTCTTCCTTCTCCTTTCCCTCCTCCCTTCCTCCTTCCCTTCCTCCTCTTCCTTCCCTCCTCCTCTTCCTTCTTCTTTCCCTCCCTCCTTCCCTCCTCCTCTTCCTTCCTCCTTCCCTCCTCTTCCTTCTCCTTTCCCTCCCTCCCTTCCTCCCTTTCTCCTTCCCTCCTTCCCTTCTTCCTTGTCTCCTTCCCTTCCTCCTCCTCCTTCCTCCTTCCCTCCTCCTCTTCCTTCCTCCTTCCCTCCTCCTCTTCCTTCTCCTTTCCCTCCTCTTCCTTCTTCTTTCCCTCCTTCCCTCCTCCTCTTCCTTCCCCCTTCCCCTTCCTCCCTTCTTCTTTCCCTCCCTCTCTTCCTCCTTCCCTCTTCCTCTTCTTTCCTCCTTTTCCTTCTTCCCCTCCCTCTCTTCCTCCCTTCCTCCTTCTCTCCCTTCCTTCCTAATTCCTTCTCTCCCTCGTTTTCTCCCTCCCTTCCTCTTTCTCTCCCCCCTCTTCCTTCTTCCTTCCTTCGCTTCCTCCCTCTCTCCTCCTCCTCCTCCTTTCCCCTCCCCCGTTTTTCCCCTTCCCTTCCTCCTGCTCTCCCTCTCTCTTCCTTCTTCTCTGTCTTCTCCCTTCCCTTCCTCCCTCTCCCCCTCCCTTCCTCCTTCTCTCCTTCCCTTCCTTCTTCTCTCCCTTCCTTCCTTATTCTTTCCCTCCCTCGTTTTCTCCCCCCTTCCTCCGTCTCTCTCATCCTTCCCCTCTCCCTATTTTTTGCTCTTCCTCCCTCTCTCTCCCTCCCTCCCTTCCTCCCTCCCTTCCTTCCTTCCTTTTCCCCTTCCCTTCCCTTTTCCTTCCTTCCTTTTCCCTTCCCTTCCCTTCCCCTGCCTTCCTTCCCTTTCCTTTCCCTTTCCCTTCCCTTTCCCTCCCTCCCTTCCTTCCTTCCTTCCCTTTCCCTTCCCTTCCCTTTCCCTTCCTTCCTTTTTCCCTTCCCTTTCCCTTCCTTCCTTTTCCTCCCTCCCTCCGTCCCTCCGTCCCTCCGTCCCTCCGTCCCCTCCCTCCCTCCGTCCCCTCCCCCGTCCATCCCCTCCCCGCCGCGGGGCATGGTGGGCAACTCCCTTCCATCCTCCCTCCCCCGCCGCGGGGCACGATGGGCAACTCCCTTCCATCCTCCCCCTCCCCCTCCCGCCTCCCGCCCCCCACCCCCCACCCCAGCCCCCCCCCCCCCCGCCGCGGGCCATCGCGGGCCGCCCCCTCCCCTGACTCCCCCACGTCTGTGCTCTTTTCCGCGCCGCCCCCGACCCTGCGCAGAGCGCTCCGCCGGGGCCTCCGGGGGAGGCGTCCGGGCCGTCGCCCCCGCGCCCCCCCGGCCCGGTCCCGGCCCCGCTGCCGCCCCCGTCGGCCCCGCCGCCGCCGCCGCCGCCGCCGCCGCCGCCGGGCAGCCCCCCGGCCTGCCCGCCCCCCTGCCCGCCGCCCCCCGCCCGGGGCCCGCCCCCGCCCCCGCCGCCCCCCTGGGGGCCGCCGCCCCCCGCCCCCGGCCCGCCCTCGCCCTGGATGCCCCCCGGCCCCCCGCCCCCGCCGCCGCCCCCCGCCCCCAAGCCCCCCCAGGGCCGGCGCTGAGCCCCCCCCCCCCCGACCCCCACCCCGTCACCAATAAACGGCCCCGTGCGGCAGCCGGACCCCCGTGTGCCCGTCCGGTCCCGTCCCCCGCCCCCCGCCCCCCACCGGGCTCCGAGGGGCGGCGGCGGCGGGGGCGCCTGGAAACCACCGGAGCCGGAAAAGCGACCCGCCCCCCCCCCCCCCCCCGCCCAGGCAGAGGCGGCCGGAGGCCCGGAGAGATGGACGCCCAGAGACTCCGAGAGATGCGGAGAGATGGAGACGCGGAGAGACGTGGAGACGCAGAGACCCAGAGAGAGGGAGACAGAGATCCGGAGAGATGGAGACGCAGAGACTCGGAGGGAGAGATCCGGAGACATGGCGACCCAGAGACGCAGAGACTCGGAGGGAGAGATCCAGAGAGAGGGAGACAGAGACAGAGATCCGGAGAGATGGAGATGCAGAGACTCGGAGGGAGAGATCCGGAGACATGGCGACCCAGAGACGCAGAGACTCGGAGGGAGAGACCCAGAGAGAGGGAGACAGAGACAGAGATCCGGAGAGATGGAGACGCAGAGAGTCGGAGGGAGAGATCCGGAGAGATGGAGACCCAGAGACGCAGAGACTCGGAGGGAGAGACCCAGAGAGAGGGAGACAGAGACAGAGATCCGGAGAGATGGAGACGCAGAGACTCGGAGGGAGAGATCCGGAGAGATGGAGACCCAGAGACGCAGAGACTCGGAGGGAGAGACCCAGAGAGAGGGAGACAGAGACAGAGATCCGGAGAGATGGAGACGCAGAGACTCGGAGGGAGAGATCCGGAGAGATGGAGACCCAGAGACGCAGAGACTCGGAGGGAGAGATCCAGAGAGAGGGAGACAGAGACAGAGATCCGGAGAGATGGAGATGCAGAGACTCGGAGGGAGAGATCCGGAGACATGGCGACCCAGAGACGCAGAGACTCGGAGGGAGAGATCCAGAGAGAGGGAGACGCAGAGACGTAGAGACAGAGACCCAGAGAGAGGGAGACAGAGACAGAGATCCGGAGAGATGGAGACGCAGAGACGCAGAGACTCGGAGGGAGAGATCCAGAGAGATGGAGACCCAGAGACTCAGAGAGATAGAAACCCAGAGTCAGAGGGAGACATTCAGAGGGATGGAGACCCAGAGATCCAGAGGGAGAGATGCAGAGCCAGAGACCCAGAGAGATGGAGACATTCAGAGAGATGGAGACCCTGAGAGACGGAGGGTCAGAGAATCGGAGAGATGCGGCGAGACGGAGAGATGGAGAGCCAGAGACAAAGAGAGATGCAGACCCAGAGAGACTCCGAGAGAGGGAGAGACAGAAAAGAAGAGAGAGACATGAAGGACCAGAGTCAGAGACCCAGAGAGATGGAGACGCGGGGTCAGAGACTCCGAGAGAGAGATGCAGAGAGATGGAGAGCCCGAGAGGCGGAGATGCAGAGACTCAGAGACAGAGATCCAGAGAGAGGGAGACAAAGAGACTCAGAGGGAGAGATCCAGAGAGATGGAGACCGAGAGACGAAGAGCCAGAGACCCTTAGAGACAGAGAGACAGACTCAGAGAGATGCAGAGAGACGGAGTCAGAGACCCAGAGAGATGGAGAGGCGGAGTCAGAGACTCCGAGAGACGCGGAGAGATGGAGAGACAGAGACTCAGAGGGAGACGTCCAGAGAGATGGAGAGCCGGGGTCAGAGACTCTGAGAGATGCAGGCCCAGAGAGACTCCGAGAGAGGGAGAGACAGAGAGATGGAGACCCAGAGTCAGAGACCCCGGGAGATGGAGACACGGAGTCAGAGACTCAGAGAGATGGAGACACGGAGTCAGAGACTCAGAGAGATGCAGAGAGATGGAGAGCCAGAGACCCCGAGAGACGGAGACCCAGAGACTCAGAGGGAGACATTCAGAGAGATGGAGAGCCAGAGTCAGAGACCCAGAGAGATGCAGGCCCAGAGACACTCAGAGGGAGAGACAGAGACATGGAGACCCAGAAGCAGAGACCCAGAGAGATGCAGGCCCAGAGACACTCAGAGAGAGGGAGAGACAGAGACATGGAGACCCAGAAGCAGAGACCCAGAGAGAGGGAGAGACAGAGACATGGAGACCCCACACTCAGAGACCCAGAGAGATGCAGCCCTAGAGAGACTCAGAGAGAGGGAGAGACTTAGAGAGAGATGGAGACCCCCCACCCCCCGACCCAGACCAGCAGAGAGACAGAGACCTAGAGACGGAGAGACGGAAAGAGTAGAGACGCAGAGAGAGACAGAGAGACATCCAGAGAAAAAGGCAGAGACCCAGAGATCCAGAGACGGAGAGACAGAGACTGAGAGAGACGAAGAGAAAGAGGCAGAGACCCGGAGAGAGACAGAGAGAGAGGCCCAAAGCGGACTTGGGGCGTGCGGAGCACTGTGCTAAGCGCTGGGGAGGGGGGCGGGGGGAGGCCAGTGCAACCAGAGGACAGACACGTCCCCTGCCCGCCACGCACTCACAGCCCAGAGGGGGACGCGGACGCTCTGAAATCCATCGGGGGGGGATCTGTACTGAGCGCTTTCGGCGCGCGGAGCGCTGCGCTAAGCGCCGCGGAGGGGACGGAAGAACACTAGAGAGCCCCGTTTCCCCGCCCACGAGGAGCGCACGGTCGACAAGGGGAGGCAGATATTCGAGGCCCAGCGGGTCGAGCCCGGGGCCGGGAGGCAGAAGGTCCCGGGTTCGAATCCCGCCCCTCGTCTGCCGCTGTGGGCCCTTGAGCGGGTCCTTTCCCTTCTCTGGGGCCTCGGTTCCCTCCTCTGGAAAATGGGGATGGAGACGGGGGGGGACGGGGACCGCGTCCAACCTCACGATCTTATATCCGCCCCCCGCCCCCCCCCCCCCGGCGTCTAGTACAGGGCCCGCTACGTAATAAGCGCTTAACAAACACCACGATTGATATTATTATTTTGTTACTATGGTAATGCACTGGCGAGGCCCTATTTGACCGAGGAGGCAACTGAGGCCCAGAGGAAGGGAAATGACTGGCCCAAGGTCACCCGGCAGACAAAAATGATTTCGGTCTTTGTGAAGCGCTGCCCAGGTGCCGAGCGCTGTACTAAGCGCCGGGGGAGATTCGGGGTCATCAGCTCGTCCCACACGAGGCTCCCGGCCTTCATCTCCCTTTGACAGAGGAGGAGACTGAGGCACCGGGGAGCGAAGTGACTTGCCCAGGGTAATAATAATGTTGGTATTTGTTAAGCGCTTACTCTGTGCAGAGCACTGTTCTGAGCGCTGGGCTATACAGGGTCATCAGGTTGTCCCACACGGGGCTCACAGACTTAATCCCCATTTTCCAGATGAGGGAACTGAGGCACAGAGAAGCTAAGTGACATGCCCACAGTCACACAGCTGACAAGTGGCAGCGCTGGGAATCGAACTCATGACCTCTGACTCCCAAGCCCGGGCTCTTTCCACTGCGCCACGCTGCTTCTCTAGGGTCCCACAGTTGACCGGTGGCGGAGCGGGATTGGAACCCACGACCCCTGACTCCCAGCCCCGGGCTCTTCCCGCCTTTCTGTCTCTGTGTGTCTCTCACTCGGACGTCCTCGCTGCCTCTCCTTGTCTCTGTCCTCTCTGTATCTCTCTGACTTTCTCCCTATCTCTCCCTGCGTCTCTCCCTCAGTCTCTGTCTCTGACCTTCTCTGTCTCTCTCTGACTTTCTCCCGCCCTCTCTATCTCTCTCTCTCTCCTTTGAGCGTCTCTGTCTCGCTCCCTCTGTCTCTGATCCGCTTCCTGTCTCACCCGCTCTCTGACCATCTCTGTCTCTCTCCCTCTGTCTCTCTCCGTAGTTCTCCTTCTGGCTCTCGTGTCTCTCGCCATCTCTCTGTGTCTCTCTCTGTCTCTGACCACCTCCATGTCTCTCCCTCTGGCTCTGGTGTCTCTGACCCGCTCTGTGTCTCTGTCCCTCTCCGTCTCTCTGTCTCTCGCCCTCTGTCTCTCCTTCTGGCTCTCATGTCTCTGTCCACCTCTGTGTCTCTGACCATCTCCCCTCCCTCTGTCTCTCTCTGTAGTTCTCCTTCTGGCTCTCGTGTCTCTGAACGTCTCTCTGGGCCTCTCTCTGTCTCTGACCATCTCCCTCTCTCTGTCTCTCTCCCTCTGTGTTTCTCCTTCTGGCTTTCGTGTCTCTGATCATCTCTCTCTGTCTCTTTCTGTCTCTGACCATCTCTATCTCTCTCTGTCTCCCTCCCTCTGGCTCTCGTGTCTCTGACCATCTCTCTGTGTCTCTCTCTGTCTCTGACCCTCTCCATCTCTCTGTCTCCATCTGTCTCTCTAGGTCTCCTTCTGGCTCTCGTGTCTCTGACCATCTCTCTGTGTCTCTCTCTGTCTCTGACCCTCTCGATCTCCCTGTCTCTCTCCCTCTGTGTTTCTCCTTCTGGCTCTCGTGTCTCTGGCCGTCTCTCTGTGTCTCTGACCCTCTCCATCTCTCTGTCTCTCTCCCTCTGTCTCTCCTTCTGGCTCTCGTGTCTCTGACCATCTCTCTGTGTCTCTGACCCTCTCCATCTCCCTGTCTCTCTCCCTCTGTCTCTCTATGTCTCCTTCTGGCTCTCGTGTCTCTGTCCATCTCTGTGTCTCTGACCCTCTCCATCTCTCTGTCTCTGTGTTTCTCCTGCTGGCTCTCGGGTCTCTGACCATCTCTCTGCGTCTCCCTCTCTGTCTCTGACCATCTCTCTGTGTCTCTGTCTCTGACCATCTCCACCTCTCTGTCTCTCTATGTCTCCTTCTGGCTCTCGTGTCTCTGTCCATCTCTGAATCTCTGACCATCTCGATCTCTCTGTCTCTCTCCCTCTGTGTCTCTATGTCTCCTTCTGGCTCTCGTGTCTCTGACCATCTCTGTGTCTCCCTCTGTCTCTGACCATTTCTCTCCCTCTGTCTCTCTCCCTCCTTCTGGCTCGCGTGTCTCTGACCATCTCTGTGTCTCTCTCTGTCTCTGACCATCTCTCTCCCTCTGGCTCTCGTGTCTCTGACCATCTCTCTGTGTCTCTCTCTGCCTCTGACCATCTCTCTGCGTCTCTGTCTCTGACCCTCTCCATCTCTCTGTCTCTCTCCCTCTGTGTCTCTATGTCTCCTCCTGGCTCTCGTGTCTCTGACCATCTCTGTGTCTCTCTCTGTCTCTGACCATCTCTCTCCCTCTGTGTCTCTCCCTCCTCCTGGCTCTCGTGTCTCTGTCCATCTCTGTGTCTCCCTCTGCCTCTGCCCATCTCTCTCCCTCTGTCTCTCGTGTCTCTGCCCATCTCTGTCTCTCTCTCCCCTGACCCCCTCCATGTCTCTGCCCATCTCTGTCTCTCTCTGTGTCTCCCCTGACCCCTCCCCGTGTCTCTGCCCATCTCTGTCTCTCTCTGTCTCCCCTGACCCCCCTCCATGTCTCTGCCCATCTCTGTCTCTCTCTGTGTCTCTCCCCCGACCCCTCCATGTCTCTGCCCATCTCTGTCTCTCTCCCCTGACCCCCCTCCATGTCTCTGCCCATCTCTGTCTCTCTCTGTCTCCCCTGACCCCCT